>NC_069501.1:930551099-930851099 GCF_027579735.1 Bombina bombina | reverse complement strand
TCCAAAAACATTGATTAGTTAGACATTTAAGATATACTACAATTGACCTGTTTTCAAATTACTCCTAAATCTATCATTAATTTATTAACTTGTAACATTCTGAAGTTATACTGTCTGCTGGACAGAAAATTGCATGTCAGGGTAGGAAATAATAAATGGTTTTCTAAAGATTTTTCAAGAGATTAGTCACTGTTGCAGACAAACTTAAAGATCAAATATAGTGATACTTTTACAAGGATAATGCATTCACTCATGCAAATATATTTAATATTAACACAAAAATGTTTTTTTTATTGCAAGGTAAACAAACATACATAGAATATTGGTTATATATGGTTATAAAATATTGTCATAGAATATTAGCACTGATAACATTCTTTTAAAATAGTTTTTGGTGCTAAAAATAGGACATGATGGCAATTCCCATACCCTTTCTTATGTCAAAATATAGTAATAGCTAAATTAAAAAGAATACAAACAAGAAGGAGGATTGAGATGAAATATTTCTTTGAAAGCAAATTATATGGATAAGAGAAAAAGAAAATAATATGGGTATTAATGGGAGGATCTCATTAGGAGGGAAAGGAGTAAAACAAAAAATAGAATGGAATCACAGGGATACATTAAAAAGAAGAATTGGGATATAAAATAGAGTACATGTGAAATGATGAAAGAACTGAAGTGGAATGAAGGAAACAAGCTATTAAGAGGACATGAACTGTATGGAGTGGTGTTCGGTTTATTTAGCAGGTCTTCATTTGCATGTCCAATATAAATCCATCAGGTTTTCAATGATCTGTGTGGTAATTTATATTTGATGTATTTAAATATTATTGCTTATGTTCATTTTCTATGCAATGTACTGTATATGTTGCAGGTAAAGTAAGAAATTGAGTACCTGGGTAAACCTGACATTACCCAAGCGGCTGTGGGTAAAGCCCTATGTAACATGATAAATCTTCTCAGAGTGCATCGAATCACTGCATCAAACATATATACGATGCACTGTAATTCCCCCCTCTTCACTATCATTGTCACCTCCACCTGGAATGTTCAAGGAGGGTGAAGTCCCCCTTGTAAACTTCATTCCCCAAGGTTCACTTGGGGTGAATGCCAGAGGATCGGAGGGCCACCTTCCTTGAACCCCCCAGGCAGAGGCAAAAAAAATTGTGTAGATAGGGGAATTACAGTACATTGGGCTTTACCCACAGCTGCTTGGGTAATGTCAGGTTTATCCAGGTAATCCTAGGATTACCTGGATTTCTGCCTTTACCCATAACATATACACATCAATTTTGAATAGATTTTTAAAAATGGGGAGAGTTCTGATGGGAGGAGCTAGCATCGTTCAGGTGTAGGTGAGCTGTTCACAAAGAACGCGCTATCCAACTAGTCCACAAAAAGCAGAGGATTATTTGGCCTATTTGGCCTAAAATATACTGAACCTGGACGCCGATGAAGCAGCATTACCTGTGAGGCGCTTCCACCACAGTGAGGACAGAAAGCGGCACTAACTGGCGAGAGAGGTATACGGGGAGTATACATTTTTTCCTTTCCCTTCTCCTTTTCATTTTTTATATCCTAGGACTATCCAAACAGGTACATTGTTATGATGGGATCTGAAAATGTAAATATACTATCATGGAGCGTTGGGGGGATTCATAAAATGAAAAAGGATACTAAAACAGTTAAATAAATTTCACCCCCAGATAGCACTAATACAAGAGACACACTTGAAACCTCCGGAAATTGCTAAACTCAAATCTACCTGGGTAGGAGAAGTCCTGTCCACACAGTACTGTGGAAGTAAAAAGGGTGTTAGTATTCTTTTCCATAAAAAATTAAAGTACAATATCATATCACAAGATATAGATTCTCTTGCCATGTTTTAAATTATTGAGATTAATATACAAAACACAAATCTGGTTATATGCAATGTGTATGGACCAAATAAACCAGACACTATATTGAGAACCAAACTTATGAAGTATAATGGGAACAAAATTATAGTTGCGGGTGATTTTAATATGTCTCCTAGTCCATACCTAGAACAATAAATGGTATAAGTCTTTCACACAAGATTTAAAACTGCAAGACATATGGTGTCTACAAAATCTTGATAAAAAAGTTTGCACTTGTGAGTTTTGGGTCATTCTCACGAATAGACCTTTTTTTGGTAACAGATAACCTAATGGGCATTAGCATTAAAGCAGATATTAAAGAAATTGAGGTTTCAGATCACGCTGTAATTTCCCTACGGTCAGTTCAGCGCCGAAATACCAGGCAATTCCTCTCTGAACAAGGAACACAGCAACCCCAGACGATCATTTTGGCCTTAATTGGGCCTTGTCAGTGAGGTGTAGCCATATTCCTCTAAGCACACTGAGCAAGGAGTCCACATCTGGTTTCCCCTTTTTCCCATAGGGAGACTATGGGAAAAATGGAAGGAAAAAAATGGGAAGAATATGCATATAACAATAGAGAAGCAATAAATAAGCCTGAGATCTATTAGGAATCTTTTAAGGCATTTATTAAAGGGATAATTATAGCTTATCTTTCTAAATGGAAAAATACATTTAAAGCTAGGGACAGCACAGCAGGTAAAAAACAGCTACTAATCCTACATAAATTCACCAACCAAAATTACATGGGAGAAGTATCTAAAGAGTAGACAAGAAAGATAACTGTTTCTGAAACAAAGGGCTAAACATGAATATAGAAAACAAAAAACTAAATTTAGGGGTAATTATGGAAAATTGGCCAAATTTCTTTCTCTACTAACGAAAAATGATATTAGTTATAACTCCATAGCGACACTTAGAGTAAATGATCAGATAATTACGGACCAGAAGATGGTTAGAGAGTGTTTCTTTAAGTATTATCAAGGAGTCTATACTAAAAGTGAGGTAAATTTACAAAACAAAGAGAAATTTGGGAATTAATGTATCACCCCTGTCCTAAACCCACAGGATCTCTCAGAATTAAATATTCCCATCTCCAGGGATGAAATTTTAGCTCATATACAAGCAGCTAAAGGGGATAAATCAGCAGGACCTGACTTTATTCCGGCCAAATTATATGTGTTTAAAAGAACATATAGCCCCTGCCTTGGTTAACCTGTTTAATCAATATTTTATTGAAAATAAAATGAACTCACAGTATTTTACTGCTTCCACAATTACGCTAATTCTCAAACAAAATAGAGACCCTGCAAATGTAACCTCCTATAGACCTATTTTCCTTCTCAACAATGATTATAAAAATTCTAATGTCCATATTGTCTGATAGAATTAAAAAACATCTCGGATCCCTAATACATGAAGATCAGGTGGGGTTTATGAAGGGCAGAAACATCTCTAAGATAATCCGCAGGGTACTCATGATAATGGAATATTTTTGGAACAAAGAGACTGAGAATAAGAGGACAAGCAGACCAGATTTAACAATACTCTCGGTCAATGCCGAGAAGGCATTAGCTGTGACCATCTTTTTACAGCTCTGGGACAATTTGGATACCAGGGAAACTATTTAAAAATAATCCAATTATTTTACCAAAAAACTATCTCTAACTTAAAAATCAATAATTGCCTTAATGAAAATTTGACTCTAGAGAGAGGGACAAGAAGAGGTGCCCGTTATCACCCCTCCTTTTTAACATCTCATTGGAACCTTTTGCAATTCTCCTACGCCAGGAAATGGCGGGCATCCTTGTCGGACATTATAAATCTGTATTAACTCTTTTTGCAGATGACCTGTTGCTATTCTTGAGTAATACAAAATCATCTATTAAACAATTCATTGAGCTTGCGGATCTATTTGAATCATTTTCAGGTTATAAAATTAATCCGGATAAATCAGAAATCCTATGGATCTCACCACCAAGATTTAAAGGATATCAATGCCCTTTCAAAATGGTCGATACAATTAACTATCTTTGATTTAAAATATGTAAAGACCCAGATAGATTGTATATCCTGAATCCGTTTTCCAGACTGAACAAGAGCCTTAAAAGATGGACCTAGCTACCAATCTCTCTATCGGCTAGAATAGGTCTGTTCAAAAATATCCTCTTTCCCAAGCTACTATACCTTCTACAAAATTTTCCATTTTTTATTCATACTAAAGACATTATAAATTTTAATAAAATGGCGGCTAATTTTATTTGGCAACGAAAAAAAAATTGTATTACTGCAATAACTATTTAATAGCTATTGTACCTAGTTAAAATAAATACAAAGTTGCCTGTAAAATAAATATAAATCCTAAAATAGCTACAATATAATTATTCGTTATATTGTAGCTATATTAGGGTTTATTTTACAGGTAAGTATTTAGCTTAAATAGGATTAATTTATTTAATAAGAAATAATTTATTTCGTTAGATTAAAATTATATTTAATTTAGGGGGTGTTAGGGTTAGGGTTAGACTTAGCTTTAGGGATTAATACATTTATTAGAGTAGTGGTGAGGTCCGGTCGGAAGATTAGGGGTGAATAAGTGTAGGTAAGGTAGCGGCGACGTTGGGGGGCAGATTAGGGGTTAATAAATATTATGTAGGGGTTGACGATGTTGGGGGCAGCAGATTAGGGGTACATAGGGATAATGTAGGTGGCGGCGGTGTGCGGTCGGCAGATTAGGGGTTAAAAAAAAATATTAGAGTGGCGGCGATGTGGGGGACCTCGGTTTAGGGGTACATAGGTAGTTTATGGGTGTTAGTGTATTTAGAGCACAGTAGTTAAGAGCTTTATAAACCGGCGTTAGCCCATAAAGCTCTTAACTCCTGACTTTTTTCTGTGGCTGGAGTCTTGTCGTTAGAGTTCTAACGCTCACTTCAGCCAAGACTCTAAATACCGGCGTTAGGAGGCTCCCATTGAAAAGATAGGATACGCAATTGGCGTAAGGGGATCTGTGGTATGGAAAAGTCGCAGCTGGAAAGTGAGCATTAGACCCTTTCCTGACTGACTCTAAATACCAGTGGGTGGTAAAAAGCAGGGTTAGGAGCCCTTAACGCTGGTTTTGACGGCTAACGCAGAACTCTAAATCTAGGCGATAGAAGCTATAAACTAATCAATACAGTTATTCTGCTAGGAAGAAATCTCATTCTTGCAAACTGGAAAGCAAAACAAGCTCCATCTTTTTCTAGGTTTTCCAATGAAATAATAATAATGGAACAATATCTAGTATCGGCAAATAAAGAAAAATCTTTAAATCATTATCTAGGTAAATGGACAAGACTAATCAAGTCATACCCCACAGAGATACCACTATAACTAATAGCCCCACTTAGAATACTACAAGCATTTAGCTACATGTCTCAATTTGGGGGTACTCCCGAGATTTTGGACAGAACAGTAAATTACAAATAAACTTTGATTTCAGAAAGGGGGGGAGAAATACCCAATTTTTTTATACATCCAGATAGAGTATGGATGTAATACTACTTAGGAATATCTAGGAACTATGATGTGGAATATATCCTTGGATTTAATAAAAATGCTAATTATATAGGAAAAAGAATTAAGTACAACAGTCTTTGCTTGATATTTCTGTTTTAAAATGGGTAGATAAGTAATATGATCATCAAGCAATTTTATTATATTGCACTAGATATGATTACTGCACATAGATAAGGATATTTTACAACGCATTTT
Source organism: Bombina bombina (assembly GCF_027579735.1). NCBI lineage: Eukaryota > Metazoa > Chordata > Amphibia > Anura > Bombinatoridae > Bombina > Bombina bombina. The sequence goes on along the minus strand of NC_069501.1, from coordinate 930,845,448 downwards.
GTGTTAAGCTGTAGATAAAATACAAAATTCCAACAATGTGAGCATAAGAAAATATGTATGTCTAGTTAAACTTGAGTGTTTTATTGTGCCCATTCATACAATCTCTGTAATTTCCTCTTCTTTTGCCCTGCGTGACACTGAATGTGTCTATATATTTTGGAAACATTGCTGGATTTAAATAAATATAAAAAAATAAAAAAATAATGTAAGCATTTGTCTAGGACAAGGCTCAACAAACCCAGGTGCAAGGGAGCCAATGGTTCCTTAAAATTAAGAACCCAAAGACACGCATTGGTGCTCCTCCCCTACATACCAGTTTAACCTCAAATTTAATCTAGTGCAGATAGATTCTTGCAGCTATAAAATACAAATCAAACTTTGATCAAGCCCTCCTTCTAATACCACCTGCAAAGCCTCTTAATCAATGATGCAGCAGGCGGAGGAAGTTATTGTCACTTGATTTGCCAGCAAGAGCTGTCAGTAACATGGTGGACAGATTGGGGTTATATATGCAATGCACCAGGTCTCTCCACAAACAACACATAAGGATAGCCAAAAACTGCTGGCTCCTAAATTAATAGGCTAGCTCCTAGATTTTATTTTTTTTGCCGAGCTCTAGTATACAAGCTCTTCAGTTGACTATATATTTTCTGTGAGCTTTGCTTTGATCAAAGCCTGTTAAAGTGATGGTAATTTTTATACTTTATGAAAATTGATTCTGTTAATACAGTATTTATATATTATAGTTGCTAACTTTTTTAAAAAAAAATAATTGATGTATTTATATATCCAAACACTTATATTTCTATTCCTGAATTCTTAAACTCTGCCCCTCTTGTACTTCCTTGATTTTGCACTACAAGATAGAGAGTGGTCCCACCCGCTATTTCCATATTTTTTTTAATTATATTATTTATATTATTGCTGTTTTAACATTTTGATTAATCGATTCCATAAGTATGATTGAGCTTCAATCATATGCTTACATGTATCTTTGAGAATTTCTGTAGTCCACGGATGCTCGATATCTAATGAGCTGTGGGTATTGGTGTCTTCAAAATGGCTATGCGTTGCTTGAATACTTAGAAGAAGCATGACGTTGGGAACGCATGCGCAAAGGATCCTTTTTTTTCTCAAACATGCCAAAATGACATGATTCTGATTGGAGAACAGCAAAAACATCATAGGAAAAAAAAGCACTTAGGGCAGCCAGAGCATGCAATACAATCAGAATCAGGATTGGTCTCCTATGTTCACCAGCCAACACTATGCTTGTGTTGCTCAGGAGTAAAAAATCCCTCTGGATTAATTTGTGTACAACAACTGGGTACAAAGTAGCATTAGAAGAAGACTCCTCAACCAATTAAACATCTTTTGTCAAGGGACCAGAAGTGTACAGAAACTTACACTAGCATGGTTTTTAGCATTTTTTACACAATGCCAGGGAGAGAAAGGGAATTGAGTGTAAATTTGAGGAGTGCAGACTATGAGCATCATTGTTTTGTGATATATGGGAAGATACATGATCAATTTTTGTCAGACATTTTTAGAGATGTAAAGCCGAGGTAAGGGTATCCCGCACGCAATAACCTATTTCCTATAATAAATGGAGCAAAAAAAGTGGGAAAAACACCCTTCTTGCGCTCTTACCTGAACGCATATTCTCACATGCGCTAACCTGATATAAAAATATTAATATTTCACATTCCAATGTTCTTCACATAGAAGAATATGTTCTTTTATTCATAAATACATATTTCTACATATATCTGATGTTAATTTTGGTACAAAATAAATTATATATAGGTACAGATATATATAAGAATAGCTACATAAAAATGTGCAGAATATTGGAATGTGAATTATACACACACACACACACATATACATTTAGGAAGACAAAGGCATGAAATAAATAACAAAAATATGTAAACAGCCTGAAAAGAAAATGTCATTTAATCACTTTTTATGAGCTATTTAATGGGACATGAAACACAAGTTTTCCAATTTACTTCTATTATCAAATTTGCTTCATTCGCTTGGTATCCTCTGTTGAAGGAGCAGCAATGCTCAAATGTGAGATAAATGAACACATCAGGTAATCCAATGACAAGATGCATATATGTGCAACCACCAATAAGGAGCTAGCTCCTGGTAGGGCTTTGCTATTCCTTAGCCTACCTATGTATTAGTTGCAACAAAGGATAGCTTAAGCAAATTAGATATTAGAAGCATACTGGAGAGTTGTTTAACATTGCATGCTCTATCTAAATCATGAGAGAAGCATTTTGGGTTTCATACCCCTTTACCTTTCCAAAGCAGCAAAAAGAAAGAGGAGAAATGTGTGCACTCTGGACTGTTTTTGGACTCTGTGACCAATCTCACCGGTTGATTTCTGCTAATTTAGTGCAATGCCCTTGCTCATTGGCTACCTTGTTTGTAGTTTTATTTTATTTGTTTGTAATGTATTGATTAAAGACATATGTATTCTTTAAACAGTTTGTCAGAGCATTAAAGGGACATTAAACACGTTGGTATTATAAAATGATATATTGTATATATAAAAAAAATCTCTGCAATATACTTTCATTACTTATTTTGTCGCCATTTCCTGTAATTCCATTCTGAGCGCAGAACAATGTTATATTCCCCACAGCCATTGGCTGCACACTCTAGTGACCTATTTCTAACTGTCTCTAAATGGCCACACCACAAGAGGTAACCTATGTTACAACATGGCAGCTCCCATTCGCCTAGATTTAGAGTTCTGCGGCCAAAGGGGTGCGTAGCTATTGCTGGCTTTTTTCTGGCTGCACCTTTTAAATACCGCTGGTATTGAGAGTTCACAGAATGGCTGCGTTAGGCTCCAAAAAAGGAGCGTAGAGCATATTTAACGCAACTTCAACTCTCGATACCAGCGGTGCTTACGGACGCGGCCAGCTTCAAAAACGTGCTCGTGCACGATTCCCCCATAGAAAACAAAGGGGCTGTTTGAGCTGAAAAAAAACCTAACACCTGCAAAAAAGCCGCGTTCAGCTCCTAACGCAGCCCCATTGTTTGCTATGGGGAAACACTTCCTACGTCTGCACCTAACACTCTAACATGTACCCCGAGTCCAAACACCCCTAACCTTACACTTATTAACCCCTATTCTGCTGCCCCCGCTATCACTGACACCTGCATATTTTTTTAACCCCTAATCTGCCGCTCCGTAAACCGCCGCTACTTACATTATCCCTATGTACCCCTAATCTGCTGCCCCTAACACCGCCGACCCCTATATTATATTTATTAACCCCTAATCTGCCCCCCACAACGTCGCCTCCACCTGCCTACACTTATTAACCCCTAATCTGCCGACCGGACCGCAACGCTATTATAATAAAGTTATTAACCCCTAATCCGCCTCACTCCTGCCTCAATAACCCTATAATAAATAGTATTAACCCCTAATCTGCCCTCCCTAACATCGCCGACACCTAACTTCAAACATTAACCCCTAATCTGCCGACTGGAGCTCACCGCTATTCTAATAAATGTATTAACCCCTAAAGCTAAGTCTAACCCTAACACTAACACCCCCCTAAGTTAAATATAATTTTTATCTAACGAAATAAATTAACTCTTATTAAATAACTTATTCCTATTTAAAGCTAAATACTTACCAGTAAAATAAATCCTAATATAGCTACAATATAAATTATAATTATATTATAGCTATTTTAGGATTTATATTTATTTTACAGGTAACTTTGTATTTATTTTAACCAGGTACAATAGCTATTAAATAGTTAAGAACTATTTAATAGCTAAAATAGTTAAAATAATTACAAAATTACCTGTAACATAAATCCTAACCTAAGTTACAATTAAACCTAACACTACACTATCAATAAATAAATTAAATAAACTACCTACAATTATCTACAATTAAACCTAACACTACACTATCAATAAATTAATTAAATACAATACCTACAATTATCTACAATTAAACCTAACACTACACTATCAATAAATTATTTAAATAAAATATCTACAAATAACTACAATGAAATAAACTAACTAAAGTACAAAAAATAAAAAAGAACTAAGTTACAAAAAATAAAAAAATATTTAAAAACATTAGAAAAATATTACAACAATTTTAAACTAATTACACCTACTCTAAGCCCCCTAATAAAATAACAAAGCCCCCAAAATAAAAAATGCCCTACCCTATTCTAAATTAAAAAAAGTTCAAAGCTCTTTTACCTTACCAGCCCTGAACATGGCCCTTTGCGGGGCATGCCCCAAAGAATTCAGCTCTTTTGCCTGAAAAAAAACACATACAATACCCCCCCCCAACATTACAACCCACCACCCACATACCCCTAATCTAACCCAAACCCCCCTTAAATAAACCTAACACTAAGCCCCTGAAGATCTCCCTACCTTGTCTTCACCTCACTGGGTCCCAATCTGTCCAGAAGAGCCTCCGATGTCTTGATCCAAGCCCAAGCGGGGGGCTGAAGAGTGACGTCCATCCTCGGGCTGAAGTCTGGATCCAAGCGGCGGCTGAAGAAATCCATCATCGGCTGAAGTCGGAAGTCCATCATCGGGATGAAGTCTTCTATCAAGCCGCATCTTCAATCTTCTTTCTTCTGGACATAGACATAGACATAGAATCCTATCAGCCAATCGGAATTCGAGGGACGCCATCTTGGATGACGTCATTTAAAGGAACCGTCATTCGGTGAGTAGGCGTCGGTTGAAGAGGATGTTCCGCGTCGGTTGGAAAGAAGATGCCTCCGCTCTGCTCCAGAAGAAAGAAGATTGAAGATGCGGCTTGATAGAAGACTTCATCCCGATGATGGACTTCCGACTTCACCCGATGTCGGAGCGGCAGATTAGGGGTTAAAAAAAATATGCAGGGGTCAGCGATAACGGGGGCGGCAGAATAGGGGTTAATAAGTGTAAGGTTAGGGGTGTTTAGACTCGGGGTACATGTTAGAGTGCTAGGTGCAGACGTAGGAAGTGTTTCCCCATAGACAACAATGGGGCTGCGTTAGGAGCTGAACGCGGCTTTTTTGCAGGTGTTAGGTTTTTTTTCAGCTCAAACAGCCCCATTGTTTTCTATGGGGGAATCGTGCCCGAGCACGTTTTTGAAGCTGGCCGCGTCCGTAAGCACCGCTGGTGAAGTTGCGTTAAATATGCTCTACGCTCCTTTTTTGGAGCCTAACGCAGCCATTCTGTGAACTCTCAATACCAGCGGTATTTAAAAGGTGCGGCCAGAAAAAAGCCAGCGTTAGCTACGCACCCCTTTGGCCGCAGAACTCTAAATCTAGGCGTTAGAGTTGGGCGGTAGCCGTAAAAACCAGTGTTAGAGGCTCCTAACGCTGGTTTTTACCGCCCTCTGGTATTTGGATCCAGACTTCAGCCCGAGGATGGACGTCACTCTTCAGCCCCCCGCTTGGGCTTGGATCAAGACATCGGAGGCTCTTCTGGACAGATCGGGACCCGGTGAGGTGAAGACAAGGTAGGGAGATCTTCAGGGGCTTAGTGTTAGGTTTATTTAAGGGGGGTTTGGGTTAGATTAGGGTTATGTGGGTGGTGGGTTGTAATGTTGGGGGGGGTATTGTATGTGTTTTTTTTACAGGCAAAAGAGCTGAATTCTTTGGGGCATGCCCCGCAAAGGCCCTGTTCAGGGCTGGTAAGGTAAAAGACCTTTGAACTTTTTTAATTTAGAATAGAGTAGGGCATTTTTTATTTTGGGGGGCTTTGTTATTTTATTAGGGGGCTTAGAGTAGGTGTAATTAGTTTAAAATTGTTGTAATATTTTTCTAATGTTTGTAAAAAAAAATTTATTTTTTGTAACTTAGTTCTTTTTTATTTTTTGTACTTTAGTTAGTTTATTTCATTGTAGTTATTTGTAGATATTTTATTTAAATAATTTATTGATCGTGTAGTGTTAGGTTTAATTGTAACTTAGGTTAGGATTTATTTTACAGGTAATTTTGTAATTATTTTAACTATTTTAGCTATTAAATAGTTCTTAACTATTTAATAGCTATTGTACCTGGTTAAAATAAATACAAAGTTGCCTGTAAAATAAATATTAATCCTAAAATAGCTATAATATAATTATAATTTATGTTGTAGCTATATTAGGGTTTATTTTACAGGTAAGTATTTAGCTTTAAATAGGAATAATTTATTTAATAAGAGTTAATTTATTTAGTTAGATTAAAATTATATTTAATTTAGGGGGGTGTTAGGGTTAGGGTTAAAATTAGCTTTAGGGGTTAAAAAATTTATTAGAGTAGTGGTGAGCTCCGATCGGCAGATTAGGGGTTAATACTTAAAGTTAGGTGTCGGCGATGTTAGGGAGGGCAGATTAGGGGTTAATACTATTTATTATAGGGTTATTGAGGCGGGAGTGAGGCGGATTAGGGGTTAATAACTTTATTATAGTAGCGGTGAGATCCGCTCTGCAGATTAGGGGTTAATAAGTGTAGGCAAGTGGAGGTGACGTTGAGGGGGGCAGGTTAGGGGTTAATAAATATAATATAGGGGTTGGCGATGTTAGGGGCAGCAGATTAGGGGTACATAAGGATAACGTAAGTAGCGGCGCTTTGCGGTCGGCAGATTAGGGGTTAATTATTGTAGGTAGCTGGCGGCGACGTTGTGGGGGGCAGGTTAGGGGTTAATAAATATAATATAGGGGTCGGCGGTGTTAGGGGCAGCAGATTAGGGGTACATAAGTATAACGTAGGTGGCGGTCGGCAGATTAGGGGTTAAAAAAATTTAATCGAGTGGCGGCGATGTGGGGGGACCTCGGTTTAGGGGTACATAGGTAGTTTATAGGTGTTAGTGTACTTTAGAGTACAGTAGTTAGGAGCTTTATAAACCGGTGTTAGCCCAGAAAGCTCTTAACTACTGACTTTTTTCTGCGGCTGGAGTTTTGTCGTTAGATTTCTAACGCTCACTTCAGCCACGACTCTAAATACCAGAGTTAGAAAGATCCCATTGAAAAGATAGGATACGCAATTGACGTAAGGGGATCTGCGGTATGAAAAAGTTGCGGCTGAAAAGTGAGCGTTAGACCCTTTCCTGACTGACTCCATATACCAGAGGGCGGTAAAAACCAGCGTTAGGAGCCTCTAACGCTGGTTTTGACGGCTACCGCCCAACTCTAAATCTAGGCCTAAATCTAGGCCATTGTTTTTTAGACACTGACACTAAACAGTTACACTTATGTTGTCAATATTTAAACAGCTAATGAAACTTTACAAAATACATCTACCTGTTATTCTTAAACTAATCTTTTCTTTGAATGCATCATTCTATCTAGCATTTATTTAGTGTTTAATGTCCCTTTAAACTGAAAGTTAAATTCAAAATAGGAGTCTATGTTCTTATTATAAAATCTGCCTTTATTCAATACACTGAGGGTTATCTTGCCTGGAACTTACAATTCAAACTGCATTGGAAACATAGAAAAAATACATTTCCATGGTATACACAAACCAGAAGGTCCATTGAGTCTGCCCACAATTCCTGCAGTAGAGTAAGCTTAATTATTTAAGAAATTCTTTAATTCCCTTAGACTCCACTACTTATATTGGAAGTCTATTCCATGGGCTCTATTTAAGAAGCAGCTTCGGAGCTCCAGTAGTGCAGGTTTGTGTGAGTGAGACTAGAATGTAGCAGTGGTATAAATTAGGAGGGCATAGTTAAATCCTCCTGGTCTGATACAACCAGGATGATTAACAAGATATGCTCTCTCACAATTGGTTGCATGAGAGCGAGGGGTGTGGCTGCAAAAGCAATAGCTTGTGCAGTAGTAAATGTGAGCAGTGGTACTTTGTCCATCTGTGGTATGATAAATGTGCCCCAATGACTTAACCTCACTTTTTTCTGAAGTTGTTATCAAAATTTCTCCTGTACTTGGTCTCCTTGAACTTGATAGCATGGTCTTTTGTTTGGTTTCTGCTCCTTTTGTGAAATCTGCTCAGTGAAATTCAAATGTAGCATTACATTTACATTACATTCTTTATGCTATGCACCTAGAAATTCTCCCTTTCTGCCCTCTTTCAATCTTGCCTTTATTCACCATCTATTTTCCTTATTTCTGTAGTGCATCAGAGTAGGACAGCCACATTTGCAAATTAGCAAATAATGTGAAACAGTGTCAAATGCTATACTAAATTGTAAGCTACATCTACTGCTCCACCCAGGTCTATCGTGTTAGTTACACAGTCAAATAAAATAACTGTGATTTATTAGAGGCAATTAAAAGCCATTAAAAAAAAACTCAGTACATGCTGAGAATGAACAGCTGACTGCATGCTAAAATCATTTGGGCTTATGAGCAAGTGATTGCTTTATGTACTGTATGAATGATATTTGTATTTTTACAGGAAATTCATGCTTTTATATTTTGACAAATAAAGTTAGATTTTAAAAGGATGGAATAAATCTAAGGAAAGCAAAAAGAAAAATATATAAAACTAAAAAGCATTATTGTAATTATGATGGAATAACTAGCTTCATGTTGTTTGAGTACTGTAGTCAGTATTAAAAATGTTCAACATTAAAAAGAGACAGCTTAATTTATTATAATTTTTCAAAATATTATGCTCCCTTAAAGGGGCATCAAACAATTTTTTTTCTTTCATGATTCAAATAAAACATATCATTTTAAACATTTTCTATTAGCTAATTTGCTTCATTCTCTTAGTATCCTTTGTTGAAAAGAATGCCTAGTTAGGCATTACTGGAAGCTAGCTGAATATTCAAGGGGAGCCAATGACAGGAGGCATAGTTCTCTAGCTAACAATCACTAGCTAGCTCCCAGTAGTGCATTGCTGCTCCTGAACCTACCTAGGAATGCATCTCTACAAAGGATAACAAGAGAACAAAGCAAATTAAAATAGAAGTAAATTGGAAAGTTGTTTAACCCCTTAAGGACAGCGTTTTTGTTTCCCAGTTTCCATCCTTTAAATGGCACATGCAGCTTTAGAATTTATGCTCATCTTGGTTTCACCATAATTAATCACTTTCTTTAAATACACCCATACATATATCATACCATTTTTTAACAGACAAATAGGCCTTTCTTGTGATACCCTATATGGGTATATAAAATAATAACAAATAGGAATGTAATACTGAAAAATGGGAGAAATTAAAATAAAAAGCATTTGCAGTTTTATTTATAGCAATTTCTATAAAACTAGTGTAGCTAAAGAGAAATAGCCTCAAATACATTATGTTGTCCTGATTTTAGGAATAACCCATATGTCTAGGTTTAAAGTAATTTATAGCAAATATAGGCAAAATACTACAATGATGCAATTAGTGGTTTAAAACAAAAATGTGCTATGCTTGGACTGTAAGCTTAAAAGGAGAGGGAACCTAACAAAAATGTCTTTAATGGTTCATAAAGAGCATATCATTTTAGCGTGTTCTTGCTAGACTTGTGCTAAAAAACCCTTAACGACCAGTGACATACAGGGTACATTGTGGTCATTAAGGGATTAAAGTGAAGGTAAACTTTGGTGAATGAAAGCCCATTTTTAAAAAATACTATTAAAAACAGGGGCACTTTCATTCATCAAAGTTTACAAAGCAGCCGTTTTGATTAAAAACGTACCTTTTTTTTCTTTTCACAGCCAGAGCAGCTTCCCCCTCCTGAAAATCCTCTATTCACACATCAGCAATGACTAATCTGGCTTCCTCCAATCAAGGCTTTCCCCCCAAGGTAGTCATTGCCTGAGGTCATGCTGTGATTGGAGGAAGCTGGATTAGTCATTGCTGACGTGTAAAGAAAGGATTTCCAGGAGGGGGAAGCTGCTCTGGCTGTGAAAAGAAAAAAAGGTAAGTTTTTAATCAAAACGGCTGCTTTGTAAACTTTGATGAATGAAAGTGCCCCTGTTTTTAATAGTATTTTTAAAAAACGGGCTTTCATTCATCAAAGTTTACCTTCACTTTAAACAAGTTACCAGTTTACATCTATTTTTTTTTTCTTCCTTCTCTTGTTATCCTTTGCCAAAATGTTTATCTAGGAAAGTTCAGGATCAGCAAAGAACCTAGGTTCTAGCTGCTGATTGGTGGCTGCATATATACCATTTGTCATTGGCTCACCCATGTGTTCAGTTAGAAACCAGTAGTGCACTGCTGCGCCTTCAACAAATGATACCAAGAGAATGAAGCACATGTGATAATAGAAGTAAACTGGAAAGATGTTTAAAAATTTGATGTTCTACCTAAATCATGAAATACAATTGTTGGGTTTCATGTCCATTTAATAGCAGTCACCCAATTCAAATCTGCTATGCAAAAGTAAATATTTCTAAACAAAATAAAGAAAGAGAACGCCATCCACTATATACCTGGATGTCAAAGAATGACAAGACTGCACTCATGGTCCCAAAAATAGGAAAATGTTAATGAAACCCCCTTTAATCCAAGTCAAAAACACTAACATAAAAACAGTGCAGAAAAAATTAAACAAACATATAGTCCTGGAAAATTATCAAGTATCAGGTGTAACAAGAATATGCTAAATGCAAGGGAAATATCAATCAACTATACTATACTAGAGCACATAAGTTTAAAATACATGCTCTAGAATCAGATAGTTCATAGACAGCAACAGTTTATGGAATAAGATAGCTGCAAGCATGTGTGATTCTTTATCATCCTACATTATAAAAGGCCAGGTATTTTTGTCAGATGCAGTCATTCACAGTAGAGACTGCAGCGAGAGCCAAACATACCTGACCTTTTGGGAGCGGACGTGCCGGGGGTAGGATTGCCCCCCGTCCCTTAAAATACAGAACACTTATAAGTTACACATGCTGCAGGGTGTGCAGGGATGAATATGAATACTGCTGTCCACAAACACAATACATGTTCCTCCCTGCACACTCTGCAGCATGTGTAACCCATGTGTCCAAGAAAACATGGTTGAGGTGGCAACCCTACCCGGGGGCGTGACCAGGCGTGGCACTGCAGAAAATGAGTGCACTGCAGAAAATGTCCCGTTTGCACAGACTTTAGGACTAGTTGTACATAAATTGTGACATATGAATATATATCTAAATTACACTTTCAGTATGAGTCAAAACAGTGTAAAAAATAAATCAAGTTCCCATTTTGCTAAAGGACTTGTGATGTCACAGCATTCACTTGTGTATGTGCCTGGGAAGTAGCTGCTCTTTTGCTTTCAATTAAATGTGGAGAAATGGCTGATAATTCTAGCACATCAACATCTCAGGTAAACATTTTAGCATTTATCATGTAACATACAACATAGGCATGGTTTAACATACCAGAAGTCATTATTCTCCTTTGCATCATACAACAATATACAGAGGAATATTGATTTTCATGTTTTTAAACACAGTTTTTATGGTAGCAGGAAAAAATCACTGTAGCATGTGGTCTTCTTTCAGAGTATGTTTTATATGTTTTACCATACAACATGCTTTAACAATCCCAAAGTGCTTATTCTGCCTTATTTTATAATAATATTAAACTAAGGGATATTGTTTTTGATTAATCACAGCTTTTATATTAGCAAATTTTCTTCTCCACATTTAAAGGGACAGTCTAGTCCAAAACAAACTTTCATGATTCAGATAGAGAATGTAATTTTAAACAATTTTAAATTTTGCATCTATCACCAATTTTGCTTTGTTCTCTTGGTATTCTTAGTTGAAAGCTAAACCTAGGAGGTTCATATGCTAATTTCTAAGCCCTTGAAGGCTGCCTCTCATGTTAGGGCATTTTGACTGTTTTTCACCACTAGAGGGTGTTAGTTCATGTGTTTCATATAGATAACATTGAGCTCATGCACGTGGAGTTCCTAGGAGCCAGCACTAATTGGCTAAAATGCAAGTCTGTCAAAAGAACTGAAATAAGGGGCAGTTTGCAGAGGCTTAGCTACAAGGTAATCACAGAGGTAAACAGTGCATTAATATAACTGTGTTGGTTATGCAAAACTGGGGAATGGGTAATAAAGGGATTATCTATCTTTTTATACAATAAAAATTCCGGTGTAGACTGTCCCTTTAATTGACAGCAAAAGAGCAGCTACCTCCCAGGCAAACAAAGTGAATGCTGTGACATCACAAGTCCTTTAGCAAAATGGGAACTAAATTTATTTTTGACACTGTTTTGACACATACTGGAAGTGTAATTATCAAAAAAAGAATTGTACTTCCAAAAGAAAAAAATGTATTGTATTTTCAAAAAAAAATAAAAAGAATTGTATTTATAATTAAAGATGTATATTGTAAAAAAAAATGTATTTAAATAAAAAAATGTATTTGAATAGGTAAATTTATATTTTATGTCACAATTTATGTACAATGATAAAGAATCACACACATGCTTGCCTTTTTGACAGCAGTCGTGTGTCATAACAGTTCACAAAAAAACCTATCCATTGTTAAACTGAGTTAGATTGATGGTAAAACTCTGTTACTTATGCTACTGAAATGTTGCCACTTGTTTGTTGCTATTTCCAACTTTGCCAAATTAAATATGAATAGGAGCTCACAGTGTAACAAAACGCTCCTACAACTTCCTGTCATTTGCTGCAGCAAATCTTCACTTACATCTCCTGCTTAAAGGGACATAATACTCCTATGCTAAATAACTTTAAACTGATGCAGTATAACTGTAAAAAGCTGACAGGAAAATATCCCCTGAGCATCTCTATGTAAAAAAGGAAGATATTTTAACTCACAACTTCCTCAGTTCAGCAGAGTAAGTTCTGTGTAAAAAGTTATACTCAGATGCTGCCCAGCTGCAGGTAAAAAAAAAATTAAAAAAAAATGAAGAAATGAACAGCAGCCCATCAGCAGTGCTGAGGTCATGAACTCTTTTACTGTAATCTCATGAGATTTGACTGAACTCTCGTGAGATTTCATAGTAAACTTCCTTAAACTAAATAGGGAAATAACATATGCTCACTCCCTTAGCTGCCCCGGGACAGACATACTGATTTGCTGCTTAGAAGTCATTTACAATGGGAGGTGGCTACTGAGGAATTTTTGAGGTAAAATATCTTTCATTTTTACATAGAGATGTTCATGTGATATTTTCTAGTCAGCTTTTTACAGCTATGCTGCATCACTTTCAAGGCCGGCGATGCCAATATTTGCGTGGGTTTGGTATCCTATATACGGCGTAACTTAGAAGTTACGTGCGTAGATTTCTGCCTTCGCCCGTAGTTTTTTGGCCCATAGACTGACATACAAAACACGCGCAGTTTGGTATCCAAATATACGGCGTAAGTACTTACGCGCGCAGATTTCAGAAAATCTACTCCAATCTCATCTCGCCACAAATTTCAGCCGCAGGAACCCTTGCACTGACTTAGAAACCAACGTAACTCTCTGAAGGCCTAACAAGTGCATGCTTAACAAAATACATATCAGCAGCTTGATCACAAATAGTTAACCTCTTAAAAGCATTTATTATTCCTGCCCCTGCAAGTTTGTCAAACCAATCACAAAGGGGTGCATCATGGGGCACAGGGGGACATCATGGGGCACACGGGGACATCATGGGGCACAGGGGGACATCATGGGGCACAAGGGGACATCATGGGGCACAAGGGGGCATCATGGGGCACAGGGGGCATCATGGGGCACAGGGGGACATCATGGGGCACAGGGGGACATCATGGGGCACAAGGGGACATCATGGGGCACAAGGGGACATCACGGGGCACAAGGGGACATCATGGGGCACAGGGGGACATCATGGGGCACAAGGGGACATCATGGGGCACAAGGGGACATCATGGGGCATCATGGGGCACAGGGGGACATCATGGGGCACAAGGGGACATCATGGGGCACAAGGGGACATCACGGGGCACAAGGGGTGCTGGAAGCCCTACAATCCCCTGTTGTTCTGTCTGCACATGATGATTCTATAGTTGCTGCTGAGGTCCATGGTGATGGTGCTGCCCCTGCTGCAGCTGGTTATCAAATTACATACTGCAGAGTTCCACTGCATGTAAGTGAAACTACTACTATTATGGAGGCAATGTCCTGCTGGTGTGTGAAATGCTCCACCAACACACCCAACAGTTGGTTTTGTTCCCTCCATCTGTTGTCACTCTGAATCTGCATGTCAGAAATAACTCTCAGCATCTGAGATTGATTCTGGACCATAGCACTTAAAGATGCTGTCATGTCCCGTTGCATCTCAATGGAACGCTGTTGTAAAGTCTGTTGGCTCCTGTAAAATCTGCGTTGGTCTCTCTGCATTCTCTCGCAGGTTGATGTGAGACTCTCGCAGGTTACTGTTTGCCTCCTCTGTAGGGCAATGTATTCATCGCCCATGGCGGAAGTCAGCGGATCTATGGGCTCTTCCCCAGCAGGGACTCTAGGCGCCGGTTCAAATTCAATATCCTCAGCTGCTGGTGCTGCCTGTGGGATTACATCTGCTGGTGCTGCCTGTGGGATTATAGCTGCTGGTGCTGCCTGTGGGATTACAGCTGCTGGTGCTGCCTGTGGGATTACAGCTGCTGGTGCTGCCTGTGGGATCACAGCTGCTGGTGCTGCCTGTGGGATCACAGCTGTTGGTGCTGCCTGTGGGATGATCACAGCTCTATGCTCCCCCTCAGATGCTGGAGCTCTTCCAAGTGCAGCAGATGGTGGAGATGTCTGGATGGACTGCCGGCTGGTGTGCACCCACTCAGCCTGGTGGTAGAATCCCTGAGTGGCCTGATATTGTTGGGGGGGTAAAGGCATCTACCCTTCGGGGCTGACTTGGTTCCCCCTCCAAGCCAAAGGAATAGTCCTCCGGCCAGGGCTCCTGCCAGGTATCCTCATGTAATGCTGGTGGCATGACATCCGGATTGTCAATAGAGGCAGTCCAACCCAGCTCATGCCTGGCATACTCTTGCTGGACTCTCTGGACCGGTGGTCGAGGTGGAGAAATACTTTGTGGCGGTGGTGGAGGGGGATGCATGGGCGTTGGCACCCTGGTGACTGGAGGTTCTGTGGAGGAGTCAAATGATGAGAGGGATTAGTACAGTCAGATATATATCCATGTGGGCATACAATGTACATGCTAGGGCCTATACACATTCTCATGTCAAACTCTATAACATGCATGTGCACGTTAAGATTTGTGATATGAGGGTTTTTAATATGCAAAGTATACATGTATGTGTTTCATACAATAGTTCTGTGTACATGTCAGTGATGGCGAAAATGTGTTCTTTAAGTGACACTATGGTTGTGATGACTATAGTGTCCATTTACTGGAAACTCTACATGTGGCTTATGGCCTGTGTTACTCTGAGACATGTTAGTATTTCACTATTCCACCTCATATCATGAATTTCAATGTGTTAAGTAGCATTAAATGGACATTAAACCCATTTTTATTATTTCAAGATTCAGCTAGAGCATGCAATTTTAAACAACTTTGTAATTTACTTCCATTACCTAATTTGCTTCATTCTCTTGATATTCTTAGATGAAAAGCATATCTAGATAGGCTCAGAAGCTGCTGATTGTTGGCTGCACATCAATGCCTTGTGTGATTGCCTCACCCATGTGCATTGATATTTAATAAACAAAGAATAAGAAAATAATGAAGCAAATTAGATAATAGAAGTAAATTGGGATGTTGTTGAAAACTATATTCTCAATCTGAATAATGAAATAAAAAGTTTTGGTTTAATGTCCCTTTAATGTTAAATCTCATTGTAGATGTTTTTGTTAGTAGGTCAAATACCATGCTCCTCATTGTGTACATGAATGTGTGACATTATAGGATGTTATATCTCAAATACATATAATACTTGTGTGTGGGATGTTACTCACCAGCATGCTGCGCTGATGTTGCAATCCCTGAGTCACAAGCCCCTGGAAGTCCACGGACTGCTGTGACACTCAGGGACCTACGAATCAGCTCCTGCCACTCATTATATTCCGCCTCATGGTGAGGCCCACCTCCTGTTGCCCTCTGGGACATTGCTTCCTGGCCCATCTTCTCCTTAACTCTCCTCTTACAATCGTTCCACTTCTTCTTTAGGCCATCCACATTCCTCCTCTGCTGGGACACACCATTAACGGCCTCCTCCACCTTCAGCCAGGCATCTTTACGCCTACGGGCAACTCCTTTGCCCTTCTCTTGGCCAAAGAGGGCGATATGGTTATCCAGGAAAGCCTGGACTAGAGCGAGGTTTTCAGCGAATGTGAAGTTGGGGCCCCTCATACGCTCATCGTCCTGGGCCGCTTGGCTACCTCCCTGGGATATCCCTGGTGTGGGTTCCTCCCTATCCTCTCCCTCCTCCCTCCTTCTATCCCCATGTGCACCCTCTATCCCTCTTCTGAGTGTGCCTGGCCTTGGGGCAACCCCACTCCCATCCTCCCTTCTAGCTCTCCCTCTCCCCACTCCGCTCACTCCCTGACGGGGACCCTGCTGCTCCTCCTGTCCATAATCCTCTCCCTGCAACTCCCCTTCCCTCCTCCCCCCGCCCTAGCTCTCCCTGACATCCTCACACTACACACACTTACACACTCACACTCCCACTTCAATCACACACAATCACAACCAAACACTCAGCCTTTCACACTGTAAAAGATAAATAAAATGTGTAAGGTGTTATAAAAAAAAGGTGTTGTGTATTTTGTATATGTGTGTATGCAAAATGTGTGCAATATGTAAAAAAGTGACAGTAATGTACAAGCTTAACAAATCCACGAAATCTGACCTAAGTAAATATTATGCAATGCGCCTCTCTCTCTACTCTAACCACTTTCTCCTACTCACTGTAGTGTGCTGTAGCTCCAAGAACCGACCAAACACACTAAAGAAAATGGCGGCTGCGCAGGGGTTTAAGTATGATTTTTGAATGTCGTAATTACGTGGCGCATCTCTTAGAACTGGCCATTATTTTTTACGATTCATAGGCTAATTTGCATAAAACTACACTTTATTGAGACTTTACGTGAACAAAATACTGGCGTAAGTACTTGCGACGACTAAAATGTGTATTTGCGCACATTTTAGCTGATCGCCGGTTTTTCCTACTTACGCCAGTTTTAGCATCTGACGGCGCAGTATATTGGATAGGTCGAGTATATCGGATCGCGCCCTTGGATCCCACATGAACACACCCACAATCTCACTATTACAGCTTCCACTTCCCCAAAAGAGACATATTTACATGTACTTGCAGATACTTCTATACCAGGTCATCACTTAGTGTTTGCAACCCATGTTCAGCATATGGAGGATCAGTGGGCACCAGTTAAGCAGTATTTCCAAGACCAAGACACAGGTGAAAACATGGGTTCAAAGCATTTTATTTATTTAATTTTGACACCCCAGGGTATTTACCTAGAGGTATTTTGACACTTAATATTTAATCATTTTATAGCTAAGGGCAGGAAATAAAACCTAGGGATAAAAATACAAAGCAAAAACACTTTATTAAAATACAATTATGAATAAATAAATAAAGTTTAATAAAATCAAATGTATAAAAAAATATTTAACACTTATACATGGGGACGATTCTATTGTATGTGCAAGGTGCAAGTCTTTACATGGTTTTCCATGCTGACACTCGCAGGGGCAGCCCTCATGGAATTCTATTTTTAAAAAAAGGGGCTGTCCCTGCGAGATGTCACCCATATAAATAATGAGAGCTGTCTGTTATGTAAAAGTTTATAGTGGAGTATAAAGTACAGAGGGAGACCCCGAAACTTTAATATAATACCTAATACAAATCAAAATATGGGGCCCGATCCAATATATGGCGTCAGTTTCAGCGTAAGCGCAGAATCCCGCACCGCCTGTAATTTCACCTCGCACATCGGGGTATTACATATACGGCGCCGGCAGTTCCTAAGTGGCGTAAGTCGGATAAACTGGCGACGTTCAGAAATGTGCGCAAATACACATTTCTGTCGTCGCCAGTAACTTACGCCAGTATAATATCTGCACAAAATCTCAATAAAGAGTAGTTTTATGCAAATGAGGATAACACGCGTAAAATCTAAACTGTTATTACATTAAAAATGTGACACGTAATTACGAAATTCAAAATCCCTATAGAAATGCATGCGCAGCCGCAATTTTCTTGCGTATGTTTGGATTGTTCGTTGAGCTACAACACACGGCCCAGTAGTGGAGATTAAGTGAGAGTAGAAAGAGAGGCGCAAACAGAAGAAATAGGTAGCATTGGTGGATTAAGTAAGCTTGTACACTTAAATTTCAAAGGATACAAGGCTCCAACTGGTCCATAAAAACAGATTCTTTATTGGTATCATTAAAACAGCGGTAACACAGCAAAAGTCAGATTGGTGTAGAGGGCGCAGCACTGTATGGCTTACGCGTTTCGGAAGTGCTCTGTAGTCATAGCCTACAGTGTTGTGCCCCACACAACATTAAAAATAGGTAAAACAAATGTGATTGGCGAACATATAATTAACCCGCCCTCTTCTTCTAACCAATACCTAACTGAGAAATAACACACCCCTCTCCTGTCAGTAACAGCCACAATGCACTGTTGAGAAGTTAAATACCAAACAAAAGAAAGAAGAGTAATATACAATCGGTCATCATTATGCAATACTCGTAGCAGTCACTAAGATTAAACTAGGAAAATTAACATGTTTAGGAGAAAAATACTATAGCGACACAATTAGGTGACGGAGAAATCACATAAATGCACAAACAGAAATTGATGATATTGGTAATAGACAGGCATCGGAAAACATTCTACAAATCTGTACCTACTAGACAGGTAGCAAGTTTTGTCATAGCGACAACATCAAATCTGCTGTTCAATACGTTACACAAATAACCATCCCCTGCTGGTTACGGCACATAAATGACTGGACATAGGTCTGTGATATATAACTGAATACAGATATATGAAGCCACTCCATAATGTAAAGTTGTAAAACAAAAAGGTCTGTATTTAATATAATATATGTTGACGACATAAAATCTGTAAGCAGAGACTTTGGTTACCAACAAATAACAGGGCACACAAGTGCCAATATTATAATGTTTGAAATATATCGCCCAGGTTGTAAGCCTGAGAACCAAGGAATATACAGATTAAAATGTACCTGGGGCCCCTGACAATAAGAATCAAGTAAAAATATATGACATGTCCAAAAAGAAATGTCCGTAAAAGAAAATAGAGGCATTATATAGCCTGTAGTGTGTAGGGGGATTGATGCGCCTCGTAGTGAACAGCATACTGGACTACACCAGTTCAAAATTAATGCTAGTTGCCGAGAAAATATAATGATAGAAGGACAATAGTCACTTTATCGTCTTATTCCAATGTGATAATTGTAGATTGGCATAAAGCATAATTCATGGAAGACATATAAACAGAGATGTAATTGCAAAATAGACCGGCCGAGGAGAAGTATATGTTATCTCCAGAATGGCATAAAGCATAATGTTTAGAAGTCCTGTGATAATAATGTTTGTAAAGTATACATTTTTGGATAATAATAATTACCATATAGATGGTAATACCAGGCCCTGTGGTGCTATTGTTAGCCTGGAAATAGGAAATCCCAATAAAGGATGGGTAATACATATTAATTAAGCTAGAAAAAAGCAAAGGAAAAACAGACAAAGGCCATTAAGTCTAAGCAATATTTGTGTTTTGATTGGGATATAAGTCAAAGAATGGCAAAAGACTACTATTCCCATAGATTCATGACATCATATCTGGAGTTCAACCCATCAGGCAAGCGAGTGCCCAAGGTGAAAATCCAATATGCTTCTCGTCTAGCGAGAAGTTGATCTAAATCACCCCCCCTAGTGGATCTATTCACCTTTTCAATGACACACCAAGCAAACCCTTTAAGGTTGTTGTTATGAAATACTCCAAAGTGTTACACTATGGGAGTTGATGACCTTTTAGTGGTGAATGAGGATAAATGTTCTCTGATCCTAGTATTAAGGTCACGTGAAGTGAGTCCTATATATTGGATCTTACAAAGAGTACATTCAATCATATAGACATCTGACTCTGTTT
The DNA here is from genome assembly GCF_027579735.1 of Bombina bombina. Lineage (NCBI taxonomy): Eukaryota > Metazoa > Chordata > Amphibia > Anura > Bombinatoridae > Bombina > Bombina bombina. The sequence goes on along the minus strand of NC_069501.1, from coordinate 930,825,413 downwards.
TACAATTCATACAAGTATTTATCTTGTAGCTCTTTTTGCTCATTTCACTAGTAAACTCCTTAGTAATTTTAACAAATTCACAGGGCTTACATTTGCGATGCCCACATTTATACATACCTGTGTTTTTGAGCCAAGATCCCTTGTCTGTTTAGTCAGATTTCAATAATGTAGGTGAAAGAATAGAGCCCAAAGTAGGACTCTTCCTGTAGGAACATCTTAGTCCTTTCTTCACAGTGCCAACCAATTTATCTTCCGCCAACAGTACTGGAAAATGTTTACGTATAATCCCACATACCTGGGAGTATTGGGCACTATGCGTTGTTACAAATGTGACCCCCTGTCCAGCATCAGTAGTCTTGGTTTTGGTGCACAGTAATTTCTCTCTCGGTATTATTTGGACCTGCTCCCTGGCCTTCACCACTACCTTAGTGGGATATTTCCTATCTTTCAGTCTCTTCTCTAGTCTCTTAGATTCCTGTATATAGTCGGTCATTTGTGTGCAATTTCTTTTGAGTCTAGTATATTCACCTTTTGCTATTGCAAAGGGAACATGTTTTTGATGACAGCTTGTTCCTAGAAGTAAGGAATTGCCAGAGATAGGCTTTCTGTAGATGGTAGACTTTATTGTACCCATTGTGGTGCCTTCCAGGGTGAGGTCCAAATAGTTGATAAGGCTATCACTCAACTCGAAAGTGAACTTCAATCCAACTTCATTGAGATTCAAGAAATCAATGAAAGAAGGGATACTCAATTTGACACCAATCCAGATAAACAAGAGGTCATCAATGTATCTACTATAAAAGGAGATACAGTCCCTGTAGGGATTACTATATCCAAAGATGTGGTAAAACTCCCACCAGCCTAGGAACAAGTTAGCAAAAGAGGGAGCAAACTTTGCCACCAAGGCAGTACCACATCTCTGGAGATAGTAAACCTCTTCAAACTTAAAAAAGTTATGTGTAAGTAGAAAAGAGGTGACCCTCAAAATATATTTATTTATTTATTTATTTATAAAATATTTTACCAGGAAGGATACATTGAGATTTCTCTCGTTTTCAAGTATGTCCTGGGATCACAAAACATTGCATTGATACAATAGGGTACAATAAAATACAAAAACAATAATAAAAATACACATTATATGCAAACATTTAACATAGAGCAGGTATGAAATATTTATCCATGACAGGAGCATTCTGTTTTGAGATATGTATAGAGGGATCTCTTAAAGGATTTTAGGCTTGGGGAAGTTTTTAAAGTGTGAGGGAGGTCATTCCATAATTGTGGCGCTCTGTAGGAAAAGGAGGATCGAGCTGCTTTTTTTTTGTATTGAGGCAAGCTAAATAATGTGCTGTTATTGGATCGGAGGTTATAGGAGGTGGGAATAGCAGGGGAGAGCATTCTGCTCAGGTAGGGTGGGAGCTTCCCAGAAAGGCTCTTAAAGACAAGGCAGGAAAGATGGAGGGTGCGTCTGGATTCTAGCGACAGCCAGTTTAGTTCTTTTAGCATGTCACAATGGTGGGTCCTGTAGTTACATTGTAGCACAAAGCGGCAGAGCGAGTTATATAACGTATTTAGTTTATTAAGGTGAGTTTGCGGAGCAGGTGCATATACTATGTCCCCATAATCCAAGATAGGCATCAGCATTTGCTGTACAATCTTTTCCTTTACTGTAGGGCTGAGGCAAGATTTGTTTCTGTACAGGGCACCTAGTTTTGGATAAAGTTTAGAGGCAATTTTTTCTATGTGGAGTCCAAAAGATAGATTGGGGTCTAACAACATACCTAAGTATTTAAAAGAGTGGACTGCGGTCAGCGTGCAATTGGATTTTGTTTTGATGCGAAGATGGGAATTTTGTAATTTATGTATTTTAGGTCCCATTCCAAAGATCATTGTGACCGTTTTGTCAGTGTTTAGGAAGAGTTTGTTTTTCGAGATCCACTTTTCTACCTCTGTGAACTGGTCTTGGAGCACTGTTTCAAGCTGCAGCAGATCAGATTTGTTTGCATAGATTACCGTGTCGTCTGCGTACATGTGTACAGTTGAGGATTTGCAGACATTAGGCAAATCATTTATAAATAATGTGAATAGTAGGGGGCCGAGAATGGAACCTTGGGGAACACCACACGTGACTGGGAGAGGGAGGGAGTCAATGTTAGAGACAGAGACATATTGTGATCGATCCGATACATATGATTTAAACCAGGTTAACGGGTGATCAGCAATACCAGAGTTTTTTAGTTTGAGAAGTAGTAGGTCATGGTCCACTGTGTCAAAAGCCTTTGCAAAATCAAGGAAAATAGCTCCAGTTAGGTCTCCTTGTTCCATGGCAGTTTGGATGTCGTTGCAAACTTTTAGGAGGGCAGTTGTAGTGGAGTGATTCGGTCTGAAACCTGATTGATCAGGGGTCAGATAGTTAGAAAGTTGGTAATACTCGCATAATTGCGTATGGACGCATTTTTCTAGGATTTTTGACAATACAGGGAGCAGTGATATAGGACGATAGTTAGAAACCAAGGTTAACTCCCCACTTTTATGAATAGGCACTACTCTTGCAGTTTTCCAGAGTTTGGGTATGTATCCAGACACCAAGGATTCGTTAATTAGGGTTGCAACAGGCTTAGCAATTGCCGGCGCACTGAGCTTCAACAGCATTGCTGGGATTTGATCAGGTCCTGACTGGTTTTTCATTTTTAGATTATCGAGGTGTTTCTTAATGACATTGAAGGGTACAGGTCTAAAATTGAACTTTTCTATATTGGGTCTTTGCTGTTTTAGTGGGGCCTGATCCACATTTGTAGCTTCAGGATGCGTGCCATTTATTAGTTTGTCAATCAGGGTGGTGGAGCATCCTACAAAATAATTGTTAAAGGCATTTGCTACTTCTAAGGGGAGTTGCAGGTTTTGGTTATCCACATTGACAGTAGAGGGTTGGGAGTGGATTGGTGGATTTTGTAAGTTATTTATGAGTTTCCAAAACTTTCTAGGGTTACATATATTATTGTTCAGATTTTCACAGAAATATTGCGCCTTAGCCAATTTTGTTTGTTTAGTACATATATTTCGCCATTTTCTATATACACAGTGATCATTCATAGAGCCAGTATGCTTGAACTTTGACCACAATGAATCCCGAAATTGGTACATTTGAATGAGGTCAGCTGTGATCCAATTCAAGTGTGCTCCTTTTACTCTCACCTTACGCAGCGGTGCATGTAAATTCCAAACTTGTAGGAGTTCAGACTGAAAGAATTCAACTGCAGAGTCTAGATCTGGGATTAGGTTTAATCTGTGCCAGGGGAGGTTCTTGATGTCATTTAGAAATGATTGAAGATTAAATTTTTTGAAGGACCTGGTGATTGTAACCTTGGGAGAGGATTTAGTTGCCTTTATTTTGCGCACGCAGTACACTAAGCAGTGGTCACTGAAATTGTTAGGGAGAACACCTGCCTCCTGGATTCGGTCGGGAGAAGTGGAGAGAATCCAGTCGAGCAGGGTATGATTATGGCTTTTGATGTTTATGCGAGTTGGGGAGGAGATTAATTGCGTTAGATGCAAAGATTTAAACAGCGAGCGACAACTGTTATTTTTTGGATTCAGCCAATCGATGTTAAAATCTCCAAAAACCAAAATTTCACTTTTTGGGTTATGAGTTATGGATTCACTAAGGAGCTGTGCTATGTCCGAAATGGAATGCACAGGGGAGCTTGGTGGGCGGTAGATTCCTGCAACAATGATTGATTTACTGCACGGGATCTCAATTTTGCCAGAAAGGAAATCAAAGGTGGCAGGAGAGCTAGATTTTTGTAAGGGGGTGAACTTTGTGGAATTGTCAACATAAATTACAATGCCACCTCCCCTCTTTGCTCTATCATTTCTATGGCATGAATATCCATGTATTGCAATGGCAGAGTCAGGTATTTTGCGGGTTAGCCACGATTCAGAGATCACAATGATTTTGGGTTTGTATTGTAAACACCAAGCTTGCAGTGCATCAATTTTCGGTAGTAAGCTGCGGATATTACAGTGCACAAAGGAGAGGCCTTTCTTAGCTGGAAGGCTAGGAATGGAATTTGTTAGGGGACCAGGGTTAGACTCTACGTCATTTGCAAGGGCAAGTAACATAAGGAATAGGAATTTGGAAATCATTTTTGATTGGCCATATAGTGAATGTGATACTTTATAATATTGTGAGGTGGGGGTAGGAGGGTTATTTTTTATAACCCTCCACCAGCACTCAGCAGATAAGTTACAGCAACAGAGCAGGCCATGATGTATGATAATTTGTTTTCCAGTTTGAGGTGTGTGCTTATGGCGGTTATTATGTGAACCAAATTGGAGTGAGAAAAGGGTTATCATGAATAACAGTAAGGATATATTTGGATTCATGTTAGTGGTATGAGGTGTGTAGATAAAAAATAAAAATGAAAAGTATATACACTATTGATGTGTGATATATAGCTATATGTAGGAAGAGAGGGTATTTATTCTATAGGGTTAAGTAGAAGGAAGGATGTGCTGATCAGTGGTTGCAGCTGTCATTTAAGGAGAATGAAATAAGTGTGGGAGACTATCTATAAAGGAAGAAATGAGCCTGGGGTGGGTGGGGTGAGGGGCAGGGTGGGAGGGAAACTATCTTGCAGGATCTACCTTTTTGCAAAGCAGGGGCACAGCTGAGATAAGTTCTGTATTTTCTTGCAAGGCTTGGGTAGATATGTTTAAAAATCAGACTAAAGGAGAGAGATAAATTAGCGTCAGATTGGGCTGCAAACATTTAGAGGAATGGGGAGGGAATATCTATGAACATTTGAGCTAAGGGTCATAAAAGCAAAAACACAGGGAAAGTTAAAATTACAGAGATAACACAGAGGTATTCATGTAGGGGAATAAAACCATTAAAGTCCAAAAAAGATACATGGCCTTAGCTGATTAAACTAACTTTTAACATAATGGTCAGACATAATGGTAATAAAATATGCATTTTAAATCATAAAAACAAAACAATAAATAGCCAATACATATAACAATACACACATCAGAAAATAACAGGGTAGGTTAAATATAATGATATAACTATCTTGCAGGATCTACCTTTTTGCAAAGCAGGGGCACAGCTGAGATAAGTTCTGTATTTTCTTGCAAGGCTTGGGTAGATATGTTTAAAAATCAGACTTTTTGCAAAGCAGGGGCACAGCTGAGATAAGTTCTGTATTTTCTTGCAAGGCTTGGGTAGATATGTTTAAAAATCAGACTTTTTGCAAAGCAGGGGCACAGCTGAGATAAGTTCTGTATTTTCTTGCAAGGCTTGTATATGCAATGTATGAATCAGAACATTCTGTCCCCTGCTCAAGAAAAAAGGCAATTGCCTCCACCCCTTTGGAGTGTGGAATGCTCAAGTATAGGGACACAGCATCCACAGTGAGCCATTTAGGCTGCAGAGTCCATTCAACCCCTTAAATCACATTAAGAATGTGCTTAGTGTCCCTCACATAAGAATGGAGGGACACCACAAGGGGTTGTAGAATGGAGTCCAACCATTCAGATAGGTTGCCCATGAGTGAGTCCACCCCACTCACAATTGGTCGTCCCTGTACTTTATCAAGGTATTTATGTGTTTTGGGTAAATGGTGGAACAAGGGGGTCTTGGGAAACTCTACCATCAAGATATCCATCGTGGCTTTATCCAAGACCCCCTGTTCCAAACCATCATCCAAAAGTTGTTGAGGTTCTAATTGAAACTTGGCTGAGGGGTCTCTGTGTAAAACAACATAATCATCCTGATTCTGCAATTGTCTTAAACCTTCTTTGATATATTGGTCCCTGTCCATTACCACCACCATCCCTCCCTTGTCTGAGTTTTTAATGACAAGGGACCTATTCTCTCTTAGGGTCACCAATGCTTCTTTTTCAGAAAGATAAAGGTTGGACTTGTATTTGGGTTGGTTATCCTTGAGAAGTGATCCAATAAAGAAGAAAGTACCCGGGGAGCTCTGGTTAAAATCCAAAGTGCTTTATTTATTCAAATTCATTAAAACTTTTTCCTTGCAGCAGCAAAATCAGCAAACAAACAAACAAACAATCCGTGTGCTTGTAATCAAACACACATAGTGCTTCCACTGAGGTAGCGTCAGAGGGTCAGCTGACGCGTTTCGGCCAATAGCCGTAGTCAAAGCTGTATGACCCCCTCACACACCTCCGTGCTTTAAAACACAAAAGGTTATTTCTCATTGGTTAAATAAAAACATGACGCTACTCAGTTGCTATCGATGGTACATTTCAATGCAATCAGTGAAAGTAAATTAGTTTCTGTATACATTTGTAAATTTATTATACACATTTTATCTATTAGCATATGTTACTAAGTACATTTTCCTAGTATTTCGTTAAACCGCTGCTGCTGAAACTCTTTACCCATTCTTTTGTATACATATCTCCCTGTGCTCTATTTCCTCTCTATTCCTTTATTATATAGCAAAAAAAAAAAAAAATGTGTTTCTTTGTAAATGTTTCTTTATTTCCTATTAATTGAGTTTTATAATATGTCAAATTATATTTGCTCAAGTTAACCTGTTTTTGTTTCATTTGTTTATTTTATTTATTTATCTAATTCCTTTCATAGAGAAACAAGGAGATTATAACTTTTGATCTCAATAGATTGACAAAGGGATTGTGATATGGTACTCCTATTTAAGCATCCATTTTCGTTCTGAACTCAATAATGGGTAAAGAGTTGGTTAAATAAAAACATGACGCTACTCAGTTGCTATCGATGGTACATTTCAATGCAATCAGTGAAAGTAAATTAGTTTCTGTATACATTTGTAAATTTATTATACACATTTTATCTATTAGCATATGTTACTAAGTACATTTTCCTAGTTATTATTATTATCGGTTATTTGTAGAGCGCCAACAGATTCCGCAGCGCTATTAACAAAAGCGGAGTAAAAAAAAAAAAAAAAAAAAAAAAAAAACAGTTATAGGGATCAAATGGGTAGAGGGCCCTGCCAAGAGTTGCACTGTTGTAGTCAGCTCTTGAGAAGGTGATCAACAAACAGCTGGACTCTTAAGCTTACATGCTAGGGGGGATAACTGGATAGCAATGGAGGAGACGAACTGGTATAAAGTAAGGTTAGCGTAGGTTGTATGCATCCCTGAACAGTAGAGTCTTTAGGGAGCACTTGAAGCTTTTAAAACTAGAAGAGAGTCTTGTGGAGCGAGGCAGAGAGTTCCACAAGATGGGAGCCAGTCTGGAGAAGTCCTGTAAACGGGAGTGTGATGAGGTGACAAGAGAGGAGGAGAGTAGGAGGTCTTGAGCAGAGCGAAGGGGACGGGAAGGAGAGTATCTGGAGACAAGATCAGAGATATAGGGGGGAGCAGTGCAGTTGAGGGCTTTGTATGTCAGAGTGAGAATTTTGTGTTTGATCCTAGAGGCAAGAGGAAGCCAGTGAAGAGATTGGCAGAGAGGTGCAGCAGATGAAGAGCGACTTGTAAGGAAGATGAGTCTGGCAGAGGCATTCATTAGGGATTGTAAAGGAGCTAAGCGGTAGGTGGGGAGACCAGAGAGGACAGAGTTGCAGTAATCGAGACGGGAGAGGATGAGAGAGTGGATTAAAATCTTAGTTGTGTCTTGTGTAAGGAAGTGTCTAATTTTAGAGATGTTTTTAAGGTGGAAGCGGCAGGCTTTAGCCAAAGTCTGAATGTGAGGAGTGAAAGAAAGATCTGAGTCAAATGTGACCCCGAGACATCGGGCATGCGGGGTAGGGGTAATGATGGAGTTGTCGACAGTTATAGAGAGATTGGGGGTGGAGAGTTTTGAAGAAGGGGGGAAAATAAGGAGCTCAGTTTTGGAGAGATTTAGCTTGAGGTAGTGAGAGGACATCCAGTTGGAGATGTGAGAAAGACAGTTAGTGACACGGGTTAGCAAGGAAGGAGAAAGTTCTGGTGCAGAGAAGTAGATTTGGGTGTCGTCGGCATACAAATGATATTGTAAACCATGGGACTTTATTAGGGAACCTAGTGATGACGTGTAGATTGAGAAGAGAAGGGGACCGAGAACAGAGCCTTGCGGTACTCCGACAGAAAGTGGTGACGGGGCAGAGGAGGCCCCAGAGAAGGCAACACTAAAGGTACGGTTTGACAGGTAGGAAGAGAGCCACGAGAGGGCTGTGTCACATATGCCGAAGGATTGGAGGGTTTGAATTTCATTAAACCGCTGCTGCTGAAACTCTTTACCCATTCTTTTGTATACATAACTCCCTGTGCTCTATTTCCTCTCTATTCCTTTATTATATAGCAAAAATTTTTACGAGGAAACATAATAAAAGTCCAAATACGTTGAGATGGACTATAATTCAGAAAGTTAGGGCACCTGCTAGAGGAGGAAACCTAGATTACATCTTAGGTAAACAAGAAGTTTACTGGATGATAACACTGCAGACCAGATTTCCAAAGGGTCTAAATATGGAATCCGATGTAATAAACTTCTGGCAGTGAATAAACCCTTAAAAAGAAAAGATAAGCTAAGGAAAATAATGAGTTCAGAACGAAAATGGATGCTTAAATAGGAGTACCATATCACAATCCCTTTGTCAATCTATTGAGATCAAAAGTTATAATCTCCCTGTTTCTCTATGAAAGGAATTAGATAAATAAATAAAATAAACAAATGAAACAAAAACAGGTTAACTTGAGCAAATATAATTTGACATATTATAAAACTCAATTAATAGGAAATAAAGAAACATTTACAAAGAAACACATTTTTTTTTTTTTGCTATATAATAAAGGAATAGAGAGGAAATAGAGCACAGGGAGATATGTATACAAAAGAATGGGTAAAGAGTTTCAGCAGCAGCGGTTTAACGAAATACTAGGAAAATGTACTTAGTAACATATGCTAATAGATAAAATGTGTATAATAAATTTACAAATGTATACAGAAACTAATTTACTTTCACTGATTGCATTGAAATGTACCATCGATAGCAACTGAGTAGCGTCATGTTTTTATTTAACCAATGAGAAATAACCTTTTGTGTTTTAAAGCACGGAGGTGTGTGAGCGGGTCATACAGCTTTGACTACGGCTATTGGCTGAAACGCGTCAGCTGACCCTCTGACGCTACCTCAGTGGAAGCACTATGTGTGTTTGATTACAAGCACACGGATTGTTTGTTTGTTTCCTGATTTTGCTGCTGCAAGGAAAAAGTTTTAATGAATTTGAATAAATAAAGCACTTTGGATTTTAACCAGAGCTCCCCGGGTACTTTCTTCTTTATTGGATCACTACTTTGTACCTTAATCCGGGTAGAGCTCTCTTCACTGCGCAGATCTGGGACCGAATTGAATACAGCACTCAAGTGGTTGCAGGTGCTAGGTCGGTGTCTCTGAAGAGGAGAGGTGGTGAGTGTTTATGCTACATGATACTTATATGTCCGCTTGTGACTTTCTAAAAATACATTACACTCGAAATTAACCACTCTCCATGGACCGGAGCCGGTCGGTCACACTCACAACTGACAGAGGTAAAGTGTGCATAGTAATCTGACCGTTACCGACTTGTTAACCTGTTAACCTGTGAAACTGTTTCATCACTGTTTACCATTGTTTATTACTACTGTCTTGGCTCTAAAAGACTGAGGACTGTTAAACAAAATACTTACGGTACCCATGAGACATTTATTTGTACACAGTACATATTTTGGTTCAGAAATTAAATTATTTACACAAGTCTGACTGTTAAAAGGGAGGGTTCATTTTCTATTTATCCTTGAGAAGTGACAAATCTTTTTCAACTCTGTTATAAAAAGTCTCTATAACATTACCCCTATTGTGGATGGGGAAAAACTTGGACTTTTTTCTGAAACAAGGACCCTTGTTGGTACCACCGGCATCACCTGCTGCTTCCAGCTGAAGTTGTTGAAGCATCATAAAATCACAGTTATCTCTAAAGGTATTAGAGTCTATGTCAGTGGTACCAACCAGGGTAGATGTCTGACCAATCGTGCCATCATCAGAAAAATGTTTTTTGAGAGTAAGGTTTCGTACAAGTTTATTCACATCCAAAATAGTTCTGAATAAATCAAAATCATTGGTGGGGGCAAAATTGAGACCTCGGTTTAATACATAATACTGTGCTTTACTTAGTTGTAGACAGATTCACTACATTCCCAACAATCCTGGAATCACTCATTTGTACTTGGTCTGTGATCTGGGCTCTCTGAGCTGATACCTGTCCTGACTCTGATTGCAGTGGGTGCTGGTGTGAGGTACCTGTCCCCCCCCCCCCTGCTGGTGCATCCTGGTCCTGGGGAAAACCTTATTCAAAACAGAGAAATCTGCCTTATTTTGAGTGTACATAATAGGAGCTGATTCTAGGTATGCACTTTGTTTGGATCTAGCTATTAGGGTTTCAGCACTGTTGCTATTAATGCTGTTAGTAGGTATCGCTGTAAAAGAATTCCACCTTCTGAAGTAGACACTGTTAGTGCTTGTTCATTTGGTATATCCCCTTCACTGGACCCATCAGATTCACTGCCAGAGAATGTCACATTTTTAGAGGTGTTCCCCTTATTGTCATTTTTGCGATTTCTATTTCTGTTCCTATTCCCCCTCCTTCTTCTACCAAATCTGGGTTGGTTGGCCCTAAAGTTCCCCCTAGAGCTTTTATTCCAAATATATACTGAATTATTGGAATAGTCAAATTTATCCCTGATGAATTTTTTGTTTCGTTTCCATTTTGCCTGATCTACCTTTGGCAACCAATTCCCTAAGGGTTTTGTCAAACCTCGCAAAATCAGCATTATTGCACCTCCTATTCATTTCTATCTGTAAATCATCAATATCCTTTCTAATGCTCTACAGCATTTTACTTTTATACTGTATAAGCAGTTTCATGAGTCTCATGGAGCAATCAGAAAGTACAGTGTTCCAAGCATCTACAAAATCTTTGTCCTGAGTATCCACCTCAAAGGTGGGAAATTTGTACATTCTCAAGCCTCTGGGTATCATGCTTAGACTCAAGTACTTTTCCAATGTCCATATATCACACTGGGATTTGGACTCCTTAAGTAACAAATTCTCCATATGTTCAAAGAGCGTGCTCAATGCTAGGACCCCTTTGTCCTCTGAGAAAATCAGTTCACAGTCTGTGGAGTTGGTAGTGCATGCAGTAACTGACAGGAGTGAGTAAAAATGTTGCTGTGTTTCCTCCATGTCTGTGCAGGATATCCGGAGACTAGGAGATTACTAAATACAAAAGTGGCTGTTGGTATATCCAGTTCATACCCAATTAGTAAGTCCAAAAAATAAGAGAAACCCAGTGTATCGTATTAGTAATCAATAAATTTATATATATTCAGTCCACAGTTTATCCACTTCTATGTGTGCAATAATATCAATAAACACAAAGTTCATCAGCAACCATGGGATTACCATAAGAAGGTGTGTATAACCTCACTCACCAGTGATAGTGGATATGCGGGGGTTGCTCCGTCTGCAGTGACGTTATACACACCTTCTTATGGTAATCCCATGGTGGCTGATGAACTTTGTGTTTATTGATATTATTGCACACATACAAGTGGATAAACTGTGGACTGAATATATATAAATTTATTGATTACTAATATGGGTTTCTCTTACCTTTTGAGCTTGTACACTTACACATATTCTGACATATTGCATACATTGCATACATATATGTACAAATACATCACACTTTTATTTTCTAACACCTCACATATATTTTATTATATTTTTTACAGTGTGATAGGCTGAGTGATTGGTTGTGATTGTGTGTGACTGAACTGGGAGTGAGTGGGAGTGTGTGTAGTGTGATTAGTGTGAGGATGGCAGGGAGAGGTACGGATGAGGGGAGGAGGGGAGTGGGGAGGAGGGGAGAGGAGTGGCAGGGAGAGGAGGATTGGAGAGGACAGGAGGAGCAGTGGGTCCTCCAACAGGGAGTAAGTGGAGTGGGGAGAGGGAGAGCCAGAAGGGATGATGGGAGGAGAGATTCTGGAGAGCCCCAGATACCAGACACATCCAGGAGAGGGACAGAAGGTGCACATGGGGACAGAAGGGGGAGGAGGGAGAGGATAGGGAGGAACCCACACTGCCAGGGACATCACAGGGATCAAGCCAAGTTGCCATAAAGGATGAGAGGCAGAGATCTCATAACTTCACATTTGATGAAAATGATGCCCTAGTCCAGGCTGTCATGGACAATTACAGGGATCTCTTTGGGCAGGATAAGGGCAAAGGAAGTGCCAAGAAAAGAAAGACTGCATGGCTGGCGGTAGAGGATGCCGTCAACAGTGTGGCCATGCAGAGGAGGACTGTAGAGGGCCTTAAGAAGAGGTGGAACGACTGCAAGAGTCGGGTGAAAGAGAAGATGGGGCAGGAAGATGTCCACCAGAAGGCAACAGGTGGTGGCCCAGCCCTGGAACTAGATTACAACACCTGGCAGGAGATGATACGCAGGTCTCTGAGTATCACAGCAGTCTGTGGACTTCCAGGGGCTCGTGACTCAGGGGTTGCAACCACAGCACATCATGCTGGTGAGTAACATCACACGCACCTGTATTATATGTAGTTGCGATACAACATCCTGTAATATTACACATTCATGGACATGATGAGGAGCATGGTATTTGGAGTACTAACAAAAACAGCTACAATTATACTTGACATTACTGCTACATAACACAATGCAATTCATGATGTGAGGTGGAATAGTGCAATAGTAACATGTCTCAGAGTAACACAGGCCACAAGCCACATGTAGAGTTTTCATTAAATGGACACTATAGCCATCCCAATACATTTAGCTCAATAAAGCAGGTTTGGTGCCTAGATCAAGCTAAAGTAAATTGTGTGACCATAGTGTCACTTAAAGAACACAATATTTCATCATTGACATGTACACTATTATATGAAACACATCCCTGTATACTGCTCATATTCAAATCCCTCATAGACCAACCCACAATGTGCACATGCATGTTATATAGTTTTACATGTGAATAAGTATAGACCCTAGCATGTATCAATGTACATTGTATGCCCACATGGACATATATCTGACTGTACAAATCCCTCTCATCCTTTAACTCCTCCACAGAACCTCCTGTCACAAGGATACAAACAGCCATGCCACCACCACCACCACCACCAGTCTTCAGGCAACCGCATGAACAGCGTGCTCCCAGGCATGAGTATGGTTGGATGGCTTCAGTTGAGGACCCGGGAGTGATGCCACCGCCAATGCCATATGACCCCTTCGAGATTCCTGGCCAGAGGAATATCCTTCCTTTGGTTTTGAGGGTGAGCCAAGACAGCCACAAAGGGTCCATGTATTTACACCCCCCACAACACAATCTCATGTCAGTCATGGATATTACCCACAGACTATGTAACAAGAAGTGCTGATTGTAGAGGCTGAGTGGTCACACACTGGTCATCAGTGGGACTACCAATCATCCATAAGAGCTCCACCATCCTCTTCCATTGGACAAGCTCCACCATCCTCTTCCATGAGACGAGCTCCACCATCTGCAGTTGGAAATACAGCAGAAACTACAGCTGCCCCTCAAGCAGCAGAATATACAGCTACACCTGCCTCTCAAGCACCAGACGATACAGCTGAACCTGCCCCTCAAGCACCAGAAGATACTGCTGAACCTGCTCCTCAAGCACCAGAAGATACAGCTGCACCTGCCCGTCAAGCAGCAGAAGATACAGCTGCACCTGCCCGTCAAGCAGCAGAGGATACAGCTGAACCTGCCCCTCAAGCGACTGCCAGCCCTGTTGCTCAAGAGCCTGTGGATGCATTGTATTCTCCCCTGGGTGAGGAATACATTGCACTCCAGAGGAGGCTCATAACAAGCACTGAGAGCATACAAAGAGACCAAGAGAGGTTCTTCAGGAGCCAAGAGAGGTTCTTCAAGAGCCAAGAGAGGTTACACAAATGTAGCATAGAGTTGCCGAGGGACATGGCAGCATCGTTATGTGCAAGTGTTCAAAACCAGTCACAGATGATGCAAATTCAGTCTGATATGCAGATGGACAATAGATGGAGAGAACAAAAATCAACACTTGGGTGTGTTGGTTGAGCACTTTATACACCAGCAGGAAACTGCCTCCAGCCTATTATATAATAAATATTATTATAGTTCACCATAAACATTGTCCTTTGTTATTTACCATGTCATTTGTCATACACTTCAATGTGAGGTGTGTTTTATTACATTAATATTGTTAAAACATGATAATATGACCTGTGTTGAAATAGCAAATAAACAAAAACAGGTGAGATTATCATGTTTATGACATATTCATGTACTATAACTGACATCACATAGTTGTGTATGAAGGGTACATATAATAATATTCACTTATAAGATGTACATCAATGTTTCTCACCTCCAATATAAATTGACACATGGGTGTATATATATATATATATATATATATAAATAATAATAATAATTTATTTACAGAAGGTGTAAACATAAAGTATGAACATCCATATCCATTCTTCATCTGAAGATTATTCCAAAATTCATTGTGACCTAAAATTTAACAATGAGACATTATCAGTAATTAGGCAGGTGAAGGGAAGGGGGTGGGATGTAGTATTTTCATTTACGTGCATGTAATTCTGCAAGACATGATATATACACATGCAATGGTTGGTGAGGTACAGTCAAACATCATAATACATGTGAATGTTACGGTTTACTGTGCTTATGAACAAGTAACTTACAGGTGAAGTATTCACGGATGATAAAGTCCCTCACTTCATTCTCCCTCAGTGACCCCTGTCCACACCCTCAGGTACAGGAACCATCTGCTGATATTGCTGTGGTTCAATGTCCCCCAATATACGTGTGTCCACAGCAATGTTATGTATAATACAACATGCATTGACAATGGAACAGACTTTGTTGGGGTTATACTGTAAAGCCTGTCACATCCAGACATCTGAATCTTGTTCTGAGTAGGCCAAAGCTCCTTTCGATTACATTCCTGGTACGTATGTGGGCCTCCTGGTAACTGAGTTTTGGTTCTGTAAGGGGGTGTGCCAAGGGGGTTAACAGCTATGGTCTGCAGCCATACCCTGCATCACCTGTCATGCAACATATGTATTCTGATTACTACAGGTTCATCATGTGCTTAAAGGGACATAACAGGGATTTAATTTAAAAGATATATTTTTCTAGAAAATTAAATTGGTGCATTGTAAGAAATATACTTTGATGATAGGATTATTCTAGACAAAATTATATTTTCCTTGATTCAGATAGAACATGCCATTTTAATAACATGTCCCCTTAAATTAAAGCCTAAATTAAAGGAACAGTTGACTCCAAAAATATCTCCCCTTTTAATTTGTTCCCAATGATTCACTTTACCTGCTGGAGTGTATTTTATTGTCTCCAAATATTTAAATTACCCTTATATTGGCAGTTAATATAGCTTATTTATCCTTTGGTATCCCCACCCATCCTGAAAGTTTTTTGCCTCCAGGCCAAGCTGTGTTAACAAAGCCAGTAGAAGAAATTACACTCCCAGTGGGTTATAGAAGAGATAAGGTAATAAAATGTTAATTTTCCATTGTTCTCTACAAGTATTGGTGATTGGTTTATGGACAGATATAATACAAAGAAGCAGGTGTATGTACACAATGTGATAAAGTAATGATATCTGATTATACCTACAAGCTCAACCCATCTTATTAGGCTGTGGCTTTAAAACACAAAATCAGCCAAATCATATACACAAATAAGCCTTAAAGGGACACTGTAACCAATTTTTTTCTTTCGTGATTCAGATAGAGCATGGAATTTTAAGCAACTTTCTAATGTACTCCTATTATCACATTTTCTTCATTCTCTTGGTATCTTTATTTAAAAAGCAAGAATGTAAGTTTAGATGCAGGCCCATTTTTGGTGAACAACCTCGGTTGTCCTTACTGATTGTTGGATAAATGCTGTCCATGGTTCTGAACTAAAATTTGTCTGGCTCCTTAGCTTAGATGCCTTCTTTTTCAAATAAAGATATCAAGAGAATGAAGAAAAATTGATAATAGGAGTAAATTAGAAAGTTGATTAAAATTGCATGCTCTATCTAAAACATGACATAATTATTTTGGGTTTAGTGTCCCTTTAAGAGAAAAACACTGACAGAATGAATATAGTGCATACCCACCGAGTAGCCAACCTCCTGAGAGTGTTCCAGAATCAAAGAGCTGGAATAAGAGGTCTGGCGCAGGATGTAGGAATCATGGGCACTTCCTGGAAAGCCTGCATACACATCTGTGAATTTCAGATTGGTATCACAGACCATCTGGCAATTCAAGGAGTAAAACCATTTCCTGTTAATATAGAGGAATGGCTCCTCATGTGGGGCCACGATACGCACATGTGTGCAATCAATTGCCCCCATGACATTGGGAATACCCCCAGTCGATAGAATCCTTGTTTAAGACTGTTCCATTCCTGGGGGTATGGGGGAAATGAATGTATCACTGTGTCTGGTTATCTAGAGAAGTCAAAACCTCCTCCAGGAGCCTGGAGAAGCTGGACTGCGCTAGGCCAGACACCAAGCCCTCTGTTGACTGGAATGAGCCGGATGCCAGGAAGTACACAACACACAACAGCTTCTGCATACCAGTCAGAGCTTAGTTCCTATTCGCTTGAGGGTCAATATCATCCTTCAAGACCTCATATAGGTCAATGAGGCTTGCAGAAGTCAAGCGATAATTTTCCCTGACCTCCTCCTCTGTCATTCCAAACAGGGTGACCCTAACCCTGTGGATCCTTGGTGCCCTTGCTCTTCCCCTCTGCTGATGCCAACGTCTTATAGGCCCTGCTGGCCTATGACCAGCTGCAGCAACAACAGCAGCAGGGGCAGCACCAGGAACAGGGACAGCAGCAGGAGGAGCAGCAACAGCAGCAGCAGCAGCAGCAGGGACGACCGCAGCACCATGGCTAGGGACATTAGCAGCAGGGAGAGCATCCCCAGCAGCAGGGAGAGCATCCCTAGCAGCAGCAGCAGGTAGAGCATCCACAGCAGGGGCTTGTGGGCCTTCCAGCACTCCTTGTGCCCCATGATGCTGTCTCTCCAAATATTGTAGGTAAAACAAGGGAAACATGGTGGCTAATGAGGGTGTGCATTGTCTGGTGTTTTAAGGCTGCAGGTGAGAGGTTGTGCTCTTTGTGATTGGTTTGACACACTTGCAGAGGGAGGATACTGTTTGTAATAATAAAATGCTTAGAGGAGGTTTAACTGTTTGAGATTTGCGGCTTATATATATGTGATTGCGCATACGTTTGGTGTTTTTTAGGCCTTCCATGGAGTTACGCTGATTTTTTAGTCAGTGCAAGAGTTGCTGTGCCTGCCATGTGTGGCGAGATGAAAAAGGAGTAGATTTTCTCAATTCTGTGCCGTAAGTACTTGCGCTGTATATTGGATACGATTTGTGACGCGGTTCTATGTTAGCTTATGGGAGTAAAAATTGCGGGCGACGGGTGAAATATACGCACGTAACTTGTATGTTACATTGTATATGTGATACCTAAACAGCGCAAAAAACAGAGTCGCCGGCTTTTGCGGGCGACGCTGCATATTGGATCGGGCCCATGCTGTTTTCAGTGCCTTATACCTTAAATTATCTTTTATTTTTGTATGCATAGCTTTTCCTTTCAGAGTAATTAGTGTTTTGATAAAAGCTTGTCACCTTTTAAATTGTGACACAAAAACTGTGAAATTATGCTGGGATTTAAGAGACAATTTTCTACACGCCCATGGAACACTCATGTTCAGCCCATTTTATGAAGAAACAATTGTGCTTTGTATAATGTACTTTTAAGTACTAATTTACATAGTAACATAGTAACATAGTAGATAAGGTTGAAAAAAGACTGAAGTCCATCGAGTTCAACCTATACAAATCTAAAATACTTACAAAAAGCTCCAGTTAAGCTTAAATAACCCCATTAAAATGTGACCCATTTAATACTAGCAATCATATCCATGAATTTTGTTTGTATACAGAAACTTATCCAGACTATTTTTAAATGTATCTATGGTATTGGCATTCACTACCTCCTTTGGTAATGAGTTCCACAATTTTATTGCTCTCACAGTGAAAAAACGTTTCCGTTGCAGGAAATTAAATCTCCTTTCCTCCAACCTTAAATTATGACCTCTTGTCAGAAACAATTTTCTTGGAATAAACAGAGCTTCTGCCATCTCTGTATATGGGCCTTGAATATATTTATATAAAGTAATCATGTCACCTCTCAAGCGCCTTTTTTCTAAAGAAAACAGACCCAGTTTGGCTAGCCTCTCCTCATAGGTTAATTTCTCCAATCCCCTTATTAGCTTTGTGGCCCTTCTCTGAACTTTTTCTAGTTCTGCAATATCTTTTTTAGCAATTGGTCCCCAGAACTGCACTCCAAACTCAAGGTGAGGTCTTACCAGGGCTTTATATAATGACAGAATTATGCTTTCCTCCCTTGAATCAATGCCTCTTTTAATACATGCTAGTATCTTATTAGCCTTTGAAGCCGCTGCCCTGCATTGTGCACCCATATTTAGCTTGTTATCTATTACTACTCACAAATCCCTTTCCTCCTGTGTTTGGCTAAGTCTTGTCCCATTTAAAAAATACGTAGCCTGCTTATTTTTACTTCCAAAATGTAGAACCTTGCATTTTTCCGTATTAAATCTCATTTTCCATTCACTTGCCCATAGTTCTAATTTTAGCAAATCCCTTTGTAAAGACAGTTCGTCCTGCTCTGACCTTATGACCTTACTTAACTTAGTATCATCTGCAAAAATAGAGATGTCGCTATTTAATCCTTGCTCCAAGTCATTTATAAAAATATTAAAAAGAACAGGGCCCAGTACTGATCCCTGGGGGACGCCACTGATTACCTTTGTCCAATCTGAGTATGATCCATTTACTACTACTCGTTGCTCTCTATCTTTTATCCAGTTATTTATCCATGAGCTAACATTTTCAGCTATTCCCAGTCCCTTAATTTTGTGCATTAATCTCTCATGTGGCACTGTATCAAATGCCTTTGCAAAATCTAAGTATATCACATCCACTGATTCCCCTTTATCTATATTTTTACTTACTTCCTCGTAGAATCTAATTAGATTAGTTTGACATGATCTATTTCTCCTAAAGCCATGCTGATTAGAACTCATAATCTTGTTTACACGAATATGCTCATCAATATAATCCCTTATAATCCCTTCAAATATCTTCCCCACTATTGATGTCAGACTAACTGGTCTATAGCTTCCTGGATCATCCCTGCTTCCCTTTTTGAAGAGTGGCACCACATCAGCTTTACGTCAATCCTGGGGTACCATGCCTGAGGATAATGAGTCTTGAAAAATTAAGAGTAAAGGTTTGTCTATAACAGTGCTAAATTCCCTTAACACCCTTGGGTGTATTCCATCTGGGCCTGGAGTTTTATCTACCTTAATATTTTCCAGTTTTTTCCTGATATCCTCTAAACAAAACCCAGTTAGTGGTATGGACTGGCATGTTCTATTCTGTTCCAAAGTATCATTCAATGGTTCCTCTCTTGTGTATATTGAAGAAAAAAACTGGTTTAGTACCTCAGCCTTCTCCTTGTCATTATTTATCATGCTACCCTCCACGCATTTTAATGTACCTATATTATCCTTCTTAGATTTTTTGCTATTTATGTACTTAAAGAACCTTTTAGGGTTAGACTTAGAATCCTTAGCAATTAATTTTTCATTTTCAATTTTGGCTAATTTGATTGCTTTTTTGCATGCTTTGTTACATTCCTTATAAATATTGTATGCTGAGTCTGTACTATTTTCTTTTAATAATTTAAATGCCCTACGTTTTTTCCTAATTTCTCTTAACACATTTTTATTTAGCCATAACGGCTTTGTTTTTTTATTTTTACTTTTATAACCATATGGTATGTGTTGATATGTATATTTATTTAACACATTTTTAAATATTATCCATTTATTCTCTGTATTTTTATTAGAAAATACATTGTCCCAATTTATATTATTTAATGATTTCCTTAAATCGTTGAATTTTGCTTTCTTGAAATTAAAAGTCTTAGTTAAGCCTTTAAAACACTGCATTTGAAAATATTGCTCTTTTTTGCACATCCAGTTTAATTAAATAACGATTTATGCTGTGCATAGCTAATACAATTTAGTCCTGTGTAATTTACCTACAAATGTTATGTTTTTGATAAAGTACAATTTTTGTTGAACAATTTTGTTACAATTCTTGATGCACCTTAACAATACAATTTTCCCCTGCATATTTTTGTGTGAATGGTTAAATTATCATTTTGTGTCATTTAAAAACTATAATTTGCATTCTGCATTTTTTAAAACTATGCATCTCCTTCCCATATGAAATGCAGTATATGCCCCTTAGCGAGACACCCTGTTGTTTTTTTATAATTCCCCAAGGGAAATAGATTCTCACCAGCCCAGAGACATTTTTAGAATCAGGTCCATGGAGAGAAGACATAGAGACAAGCCATTGCTAGCAAACAGTTATTTTTTTTACTTGTGATCATTACTTGGGCACTTTTAGAAAATTAACCAGCGATCTGTTCTTGGTTTAAATTTCAATAATGCCTGGTTATTTATTGTGCGCCCGCAAATGGGCAATACATTTGCGCTCCACTTGTAATCTAGCCTTTATGTATCTATAAAATAATGGGACCTGTCATGTTATAACTTAGGTAACCAGCTCTGTTGTGGCCAATTAGGGACAGTTATAAATTGGTCATTAGAGTGTGCAGCCAATCGCTGTATAGAATATAACAGTGTACTGCACTTCCATTGCTCACAGGAACTGAAAAGCTCACAATTTCAAAATGGAGTTACAGGAAAAGGGGACAAAATAAAAAATGAAATTATATTGCAGAGGTTTTTTTATATGTTCGATTTATTATTTTATATTACTATCTCAAAGTGTTTAATATGCATTTAAAAGTACCAAACAGGGATATAAAAAAAATATAGAATACACTGGATGTACCATGGAGCTCTGTCTAAACCATCATCAATAAGTGGAGAAAATATTGCATTATAGGGACAATAAAAGATTTTTTTCTATTGACTTATTTGAATTTGAACATGCAAATCAGCTAATAGGAATGCAAGGGTACCCCTGTATTCCAAATTCAGTGTGCGGCTGGTGACCACATGAAGAGGACCTCCCTGTTCAAGCTATGAAGAAGAAGACCACCGCTGCCACTGCCACCGCCGGGTGAAGATAAGAAGATGGACTGCCACTGAGATAAAGAAGAACCACTGCCAGGATGAAGATGGAGCACCGCCATCATCATCTTTGGTGATTACCATCTTGGGCTTTATTGTTTTTAGTGTTAGTTGGTTTTTTTTTGTTTGTTTTTTTGTTTGGTTTCTATCTGGGCAACAAAAGAGCTATTTTTAGATAGTTTTTTTTGGGTGGGGTTAATGTTAGAGGGCTGTAGTTATTTTTTTAAGAAAAAGATCATGATCACTTTAGGGCAATGCCATACAAAAGGTCCTTTTGTTATTTGTAGTTAGTTTTTAATTTTGGGGGTAGTTTTTTTTAATTTGGGGTATTAGATTAAGCATAACCTTTTTATTTTTGGTCATTTCTTTGTTATTTTTGTAATGTTAGGGTTTGTTATTTTTGTAATGTTAGGGTTTGTTATTTTTGTAATGTTAGGGTTTGTTATTTATGTAATGTTAGTTTTTTTTTTAAGTAATGCAAATGATTTTTTTTGGTAATGTTAGTTTATTTTTTATTTTAATAGTAATATTAGGGTTTTTATTTGAAAAGGTAAGATTAGATTTATTTTTTTACTTTCACAGAAAGTTTTTATTTCTTTAATGGTAGTTAGTTTTTTTTGGTAAAGGTAGAGTTAGTCTATTTTGGGTTAACTTATTGGATGTTAGGTTGGGGGTTTAGATGTTAGTGAGTTATAATATTAGCACTTCAGCACTACACTAATATTTTCATTATTTATGCACAGCAAATACCAGCACTTACATTTTGCAAAGGAAAATATTTGAATTGAAAACTAAATTATTCACTGCATTTCAGAAGATCTACATATACACAAAATATTAAAACCCTTTTACTTAAAAGCTTTTTATATCCTTTAATGTGGTCCATTAGAGGCAGATATAAATGAGCTACAATGATGAAGCAATCACTGTGTATAATGCAGCAGGGTAAAATTTATTATGAAATCTTAAAGCACTCCAGCCTCAATGATGGAACTCAAAAGCACAATTTTTAGCATTAACACCACAAGAGTATATACATACAAGGCCATGTGGTGCTTCTGTCTTCTTTCAATTTTTAGCATTAAGTTACAGGAAAGTGGTAAAAATAATGAAGTGTGACTAAAGGAGCTAAAGGGCCAGGGCACTGATGTAGATTCAGAAAAGGGGGATTTTGGATATGGCTTGTGAGTTGTCTGATGTAGTTATGTGGCAAACAGAGGTTACAAGGCAAATTATATCATTTATGGTATGATGTGGGTATGTGGCAGCCAAAAGGCTTGAATTGCCAGGGCCAAGTCTGATCTAAGGCACATGGTCCATGCATGCATTGAATATTGAACTGAAAAAGAGTCAGAAGCTTCTTTAAATCCTATCTTATTTAAAAAAAAAAAGTTCAGATCTTAGTGCGCTGCACTTCACAAGAAGAAATACGGCTTTGAAAATTGCAAAATGCAGCTTGCAGTCACCATCTTTAGCATGTGAGTCAGCCTGGCACAGCCAAATGCACGTCTATCTTTAACCTAACTGTACACATCTAGGCAGACAGATAGACTTTTTTTCTTGCAATTTGTACATATTCTCTAGAGACTTTAAACTCTAGATTGCAAGCCTTTTGGATTCTCTCCTTTTAATGTCAACTTAATTGTGAAGTCAGATTGTATTGTACTGTATACCGCTATGATTTCTGCACTGTGGTTTGGAATTTTGTAGTGTTCACAACTAAATAATAAGAATGTTATTAATGTTAATAATAGCAAAAATAATGTTATATATATATATATTTATATATATATATATATATATATATATATATATATATATATATATATATATATATATACTGTATATTAAACTGAATTGCATGTAGGAGGTTCCCTCAGGAATACATTTTAGAGTGAGAGTTTTAATCTTGTATAATGTTACTCATCTGCACCATCACACCAGTAAATTATTATATTTTAAAAATTACCAGAGTAACTTGCTCCATTGAACAATAAACTTGTCAATGACAAAAGTCTTTATTAAATGTTATTTGTTATAAACACAGGAATTTGTATTAAAAATGCTATAAAATGGAGGTTCCAAAAATCTCTCAAGACCTTTTAATACAATGGGATCTATGTAGTAAGCAGCAGAGGCCTTTTCCAAAGATTTGCAATTGGATTGAGAAAAGGACTCATTGCTGTAAGTTTTAAACAATCCTTTTTTTTCATTTTCAACCATTTTTTCATTTGTTTTGCCATGATTTTTTACTATTGCCAGCTGGCTTTATGAAAATACCAGATGACTAAGCACTAGAGGTAGGTGGAATCACACAATGTCCCCCCAAAAGAGGCCAAACACTTGATCTCACCATGTATATTTTTCACATCTGAGCAGTTATTTTATACACTTGGTTGCCAGTAATATAAATATGAAGTAGAGATTTGAACCCCGCCACTCAGTTGACTGCCAGGAGCACACACACACAGCAATTATTTAATACCTCATGATTTTGGTTTCATAGGGTAGGTCTTGGCAAAGATGTACCATGACTTTTGTATGTGTTCATAAACAGATTATTCCCTCATAAACATTTATTATGAGGTAGGTTTAGTAAGCTTCTCTCGCAGCTTTTGAGACTTTGTGGAGCAAGCATGCTTGAGCAAGCCTGTAGTCTAAAATTTAAGAAGTAGAAACGGCTTCTTTTGCCTCTCCGCCACCTCAGAAGTGTTATGATTAATTACTCTGACACTAATTTGTTCAGGGTGATTAACATGCCCTGCTTTTGTGCAATTGATTGTGTGAGAGC
Source organism: Bombina bombina (assembly GCF_027579735.1). NCBI lineage: Eukaryota > Metazoa > Chordata > Amphibia > Anura > Bombinatoridae > Bombina > Bombina bombina. The sequence continues at coordinate 930,801,311 of NC_069501.1, read as the reverse complement.
AAGGGTCAGCATTGCATAAGAAAGCACTTGTTGAAATTTTCCTCGTGATGCATCATCTCAAGTGGCAATTGTAGGTGGACAGGTTCTCTACTTACAAACCTGTCTGTCTGCAATTATGATACATTTTTTCTTGTATAAAAATGAAGCTTAAATTAAATGCCATTTAGTACTGTCTATTCTTCTCTTCCAGTTATATGTTCCTGACTATTATGAGAAAAGTTAAGCAGTAAACTTCACTTTGATCAAGAGAAGGAGGAAAGTATTTTTTTTTCTATGCCAATTATAGTTCTTTAGTCCTGTAATGATTCTAGTGCTATAAAACATTGTGGGTTATGCCATATTATAGACATCAGAGTAATTAAAATCAGTTTGTTAACAACATATTTCAAGGAAAAGCATATATATATATATATATATATATATATATAACAAACAGAGAATATACACAGGCGGCTTAAAACCAAACATAAAATACAAGAGTGGAATTGCTTTTGTTTCCATAGGCAGAGTGTCAGTAAAGTTATTGCCAAATCAAACGGACTCTGTGCTGTGCATCAGAAAGACATCAAAAACAATAGTCCATTATTCAACAGTGTGTATAGACTTGAAAGTGATAGAGACTGAACTCTCTAAATAGCGTCCACCAACCGTTAGAGCTGCGCTCTCAAATAAAAACAAAACAAAATAACAAAATAATCTCATATGTATATCGGCATACCCCTTTAGTATAATAATGGAGAAAGTCTGTGATCTCTGTAATTTTGAAATAGGCAGGAGCCAACTCACCAGTCCACAGGCGTTCACTCAGGGGCTGGAGTGCAAAACTGCTGTCTGGGCGTCCATGTGTCTTAGTCGCTTGTATGAGGTGCTTGTACCGCTGCACGCCAGGGGAACCACTTGCTCTACTTCCTGGACAGCACCAATAGCGCTATTTTGACATCCAGTACCACCGCTCCAGAAACTCTGCCGCCCGGAACACTGAAACACAGCAGAGTAGGTGTGTCCACCTCGACCAATCAGGTACTGCGTAGGTGTGTCTTTTGTATTTATACACAGACAGACTTCGCATTCACAAGAGACTATCTCTATTACAGTCCTGTATTGAGTGAACAATGTTGCTCTTGATGAGAGGGTTAAATAATTATAGTTATTAGTATACACTTGTGAAACTTTAACACCCCTTGGTAGCTTGCTATCTGATTGGATTACAAGTCTACCAATGGAAAATGGGCGCTGCTTTTAAATACTTTTATTGCAGTTACATTGATTAGCTAAGATTACGGCCTCAGGCCGAAACATGTTAGCATTTCAATGCTCGTTTGTGCTGGGATTACCCTTGCTGTAACCTCCTAGGTTATTTTAAACCCTATGGGATTATTAAAGGAACTGTTTTTACTATTTTGAGCCTACGATACTCTTTTTTCTTATGATGAAGTATATATATATATATATATTTATATATACATACATATAATCCTCCTCAGGGCTCTATACACACTTTTTAAAATATAGCTGCCCAGGGTACATTTAAAGTAAACATCCAACGAACCAAAGTAGAAAGCACTCACTGGCCCCTATTTAACAAAGGTCTGTCGGACCTGATTCGACAGAGCGGATCAGGTCCGATAGACCTTGCTGAATGCGGAGAGCAATATGCTCTCCGTATTCAGCATTGCACCAGCAGCTCTTGTGAACTGCTGGTGCAATGCCGCCCCCTGCAGATTTGATAGGGGGGTGTCAATCAACCCGATCGTACTCAATCGTACTCGATCGGGTTGAATTGCGGCGATGTCTGTCTGCCTGCTCAGAGCAGATGAACAGGTTATAAAGAAGCGGTCTTTAGACCACTGCTTTATAACTTGATAAATGGGCCCCACTGGGTTTTTTCACAAATAAATATTCAATTTATTAAGCCATAACAGTGACGTTTTGGGGATATTATCCCCATCTTCAGACCATATAAAATAATATAACACATACCTTACTCCTTTATTCTATCACCAAAACACCATTGCCATGAAATTGGAAGTGCCTCTGCATCCTAGCCGCACCACTGCATAGACACAGCACGTCGCCATAATAACCGGATGCGGCATGTCTAAAAACATATAAACAAAGACATTGGGTAATATAGTACATCACAGCACACCATCAAGTGCTTTAACATGCAGCTTTTGCTTAACCCTACTAGGAGTACCACTATATTTACATTTACATGCTGTACAGAACAGGCAAAACTAATATCTCTAAACATATCTCAAATCATATTATATTATAGAAAATGCAGCATAGTTTTTACTAACAGTCTTACAGACAAGCTTTCTAGCAAATTAAATTATTAGTCATACATCATATGTAAAATGGATGTGATCCAATCTACTCAGAATACTAAATCCATTTAATTAAATAAAAATTAAACCCTAACATATATCTTCCTGAATTCAAGAAAACAACAATCCGAAACCTAAAATAAGCCTAGAAAGAAGATATATTAGCAAGCACAAATGGTAAGAATAACCTTCTAACAAAGCATTTTGCATTTTTAATGCCAATGTCCTAATACCCTAGCTAAAACAGAACTGCATCAATTAGATAATAGAACTACTCTATCTCGCCAATAAGGGATAATGCATCTATAGCAAACAGTGCCAGTCAAGGTGAGCATTCAACCCCCTGGGCACTAAAGTGTCCAAATTGAATATCTACCCTGTCTAACTGGAGGGGGGATGTGATCAATGATCACATACCTCAAATCAGATACTGTATGGCCACTCAAAGCAAAATGCAGAGCCACAGGTTGTTCGGACTCTCCTTTATTTATGGCTGCTCTAATGGAGGTGCGATAATTGGCCATACGCATCCAGAGAGGTCGTCCACCATTTTTCCAACATAGAATAACCCACACGGACAATGTAATAAATACACAATAAAAGTTGTTGTGCAGGTTACTCTATGTTGGATTTTGAATTTTTGATTTGTACCTGGATGGGTAAAAAATTTGGTGGTTAGTAGTCCATTGCAGGTAGTGCATCCAGCACATCTATAACAGCCAGATGTCGCTTGTTGGAGCCAAGTGGCTAATTTATAACTGTGTACCAGATCCACCTTTACCAGGATATCCCTAATAGAATGGGATCTTCTGTAACCCACTTTAGGGTGTTACATCTTCTTAAATGGTAGGTGCTGATTAGATTCCACAATGTGCCAGTCCTGTTTCACTAGCTGTGGTAACTCTCATTTATCCGCCATGTAGGCAGTTGTGAGGATCATTCTGTCTTCCTGTTGCTGTCGCTCTGATGTCATCAAGGCAGTTTCCTGGTCCATGTTCAGAAAAGTGTTGAGATGTTGTTGGATATGCTTTTCTTTATATCCTCTTTGTAAAAATCTAGATTTAATTTCTACCAATTGGACATGGGCTTGTTCTTGTTCACTATTATTACACACCACTCTCTTAAACTGTGAGATTGGTAAGGTCTTCTTTAGAAATAGAGGGTGGCAGCTGGTTTCATTTAATAGAGAGTTTCTATCCATATCCTTTCTAAAGAGAGTTGTGCAGAGTTGGCCTTCCTTCATATATATTCTTAGATCCAGAAAATCAACAATCTTGTAGCTAAAAGTCATCTTAAATTGCAGAGACAGAATAGCTTTATTGAGTGCTGGGAACCAATTGTGTAATTCCAACTCAGTGCCATTCAATTAATAGGAACAAATCATCAATGTACCTCTTAAATACTTGATTTGATGATGTTTAAACAGGTCAGTATCACATTCTTCAAACTGGGCCATATACAAGTTGGCGTACGATGAGACTATGTTTGACCCCATCGCTGTTCCCATCAGCTGTAAATAAAAAGACTTTTCAAACTTGAAATAATTCCTAAAATTCCAAAAGGAAAGATGGCATATTGTGCACCAGTGGTTGGAGGATCTTGTCAAGATATGTGGCAACAGGTTGTAAAACTATACCAATAGATGATACTGTTGGCCTGCCAGGTGGACAGGTAGGATGTTTGTGTACCTTCGGCAAGGTATAAAAGGCTGGGATATGAGGATATTGTACTGTCATGAAGCTCACTTCATTCTTGTCGAGCCACCCATCCTGTAGTGCCTGGTTAAGAACCCGTTTGTAGGTATTGGCATCCTCCAATTGGGATATTGCTTCTTGCTGGTAGTAATTATAGTCTAGTATCACCAACGTGCCACCCTTATCAGCTTCTCTAAAGATAAGATCTTTCCTCAAACTTATTGCCTTCAATGACATCCTTTCCTCTTTAGATAAATTGTTACGGCATTGTGGTTTGGTCTGTACACAACTTTCCTGAGTATGTTCAGTCAATAGCCTAGTATAGGTTTTAATGCTAGGGTTGGAGCTAGTAGGGTCAAAATGACTTTTCTGTTTAAATTGTCTGGCCTCTTTTGTAGTAACTCTTTAAGTCTCAGGTTGCGTTCAAATTTTTGTAAGTACACAAAAATGTCAAATGGTTTCTTAAAGGAAGTGGGAATAAATGAAAGTCCCTTTTTAAGTACCCTAGATTCAAGAGGTGACAAAGGATGGGAACTCAAGTTGATGACAAGATCTGGAGCTACATTCTCCTCGATCTGGGTAGTCTTCCTCTTACCACCCCTTTTCCTGACATGTGTCCTGTGCCTCCAAAGTTTTTTTGAGCGTGTAACCACTCAACTTGTGTACACTCTCTGCTGAATCCCTGTATTCAAGGGTGCATCTGAATCAGAACTATTACTAGATGTATCCACCATGGTAATATTTTGTTGCCTATAATAGTGGGTATTCTAGGTCTAGTATCAATCAAGGCTTGTCTTTTATCTGCAGACAACAACCATCTGTACACCCTCTTGTCATTGTAATCTAAGGTGACAGTATCCCAGTAACGATTTTTGAAGGTGGTCAATTCTGTCTCAAATTCCTGTATTTGCTTTGTAAGTTTATCCACCCAATTATGCTCCTGGTCTGCTTCCAGTATAGATTTATGGGCATCTTCAAACTGCTTTATCTCTGCTTTAGCCTTTAACATCAGTGATCTTACTTCCTCAATTACTAAAATCATGAGACCTAAAGAGCATTTTTTTAGCGTATAGCCAATCATCACACCTCCATTAGAGCAGCCATAAATAAAGGAGAGTCCAAAAAAACTGTGGCTCAGCATTTTGCTCTGAGAGGCCATACAGTCTCTGATTTGAGGTATGTGATCATTGACCACATCCCGCCTCCAGTTAGAGGGGGGGACAGAGGCAGAATGCTTTTGCAGTGTGAGTCAAGGTGGATATTCAATCTGGAAACTTTGGTGCCCAGGGTGGTTTCCTTAAAAAGTGCAATTATGTATGTATGTATGCATGTATACATACTGTATATATATATATATATATATATATATATATATATATATATATATATATATATATATATATATATATATATATATATATATATATAAACTGTAGAATTAAGCACTCTCTGGACATAAGTAAATAGTACATTCGTTTATTGTATTAGTGATGTTTTGGGACCACTTGAGCCCCTTCCTCAGAAATGAGAAATAAAAAAAAGTTCTGGGGGTAAAAAATAACAATGCTTATTTTCAAGGGGAACTGTTCATTACCTAGACTATGATCATATAATACTCAGTGCCTTTCTAGTTTCTGATCAACAGAGCTGCACTGCTCTGCTCAGGTGCCATGTGATTTGTGTGTCATGCATCCTACTGAGCATGGGATCTACCAAATCTAAGGTAGAGTATAGCAGCTCAATCAACTGGGGGAAATTGCACAGGAACACTCAAATGTGAGAAAGAAGGGGTTATTGATTTTGCAACTTTTGACATTGCAGGTAATCTCTTTTTAGTTATTTTTTAAATTATATGTTAATCTACACTTGTGTTATGTCCCTCTAATGCTAAAAGCACTAGAAACAAGGTGCAGACACCAGGTACAGCAATTTTTTTATTAAGGTGCAACATTAAAGATTTTGGCTAAAATATCCAATCCGAATCCAGAATTCAAAACAAATAGTAATAAGAGCTTGTAATATCAAATAAGGATATGCACAAACCATTAAAGAAAAGAGTTGATCAGGCAAAGTCAGCAAGAGGTGTAGTAGAAAAGGTCCCTGATACAAAGAAATAGTAAAGAAAGCAGTGTTGGAAAATAAGGATATCCACAGATTTTGGGGCCAATTTATCAAATGGCGGGCAGACATGATTTGTTGTAGCAAATCATGTCCGCCCGACGTCAATAAATGCCAACAGCAAACACTGCCTGCATTTAACATTGCACAAGCAAACCAGGATCCATAGAAGCAAGGCAGGAGCACGGGATATTAGCAGAGGTACATTCAAACAGCTTGGAAAGTAAAGTCAGGAAAGGAACTCCTTACACCAGGAAAGCACGTCAGGTCAGGTTAGTTTGAATAAAATAGGAAAGAAGTACTCTAGCATCCATCATGTTGGGGCAGAAAGGAAGTGATCCATCTGCCTTTATATATTCTGGCAGTAATTCATTTAGTAAGGGAACACCAAAACAAGAGAATTGCCACAAAGCCCCTCAAACTGAAGCCTTGTGAACTTGATTCTTAACTTACAATTAGTGGGATGGGGGGTCACCTCACTGTGATTATGCACTAGAACAGTTGCACTGAGTATCTATCCGTTGCTTCAAAGCACTGGACTCTACAATCTTTCTCCTGTAGTTCTAAGCAACAATGCCAAACCACTTGAAGTGTGCATGATCTAACACATTCGAATGATACTGTAACCTGAGACTTAATTTGCAGTTTCATATTTTTGCACGTACAACAGGGTAATGGATTGCAAATTCTTTGAAAAATATGCACAGTGACTTTGGTGAAGGTTGATGTCTTCAATGATAATAGCAAAGGAAAAGTATTCTCTTTCAACATTCAATGTCTCCAAAAATCATCAACCAATTTACTAAAAAAAATAGCAAATCTCAAAATTGAACCCTCATGATTCCAACACAGGGGTAGATTTATCAAGCAGCGGATGCTGAAATCTACCCCCGATGTTTCAGGTCCATCATAAAGGGACACTGAATCCAATTTTTTTATTTCGTGATTTAGATAGAGCATGCACTTTTAAGCAACTTTCTAATATACTCCTATTATCAATTTTTCTTTGTTCTCTTGCTATCTTTATTTGAAAAAGAAGACATCTAAGCTATTTTTTGGTTTAGTACACTGGACAGCACTTGTTTATTGGTGGGTGAATTTATCCACCAATCAGCAAGAACAACTCATGTTGTTCACCAAAAATGGGCCGGCATCTAAACTTACATTCTTGCATTTCAAATAAAGATACCAAGAGAATGAAGAAAATTTGATAATAGGAGTAAATTAAAAAGTTGCTTAAAATTGCATGCTCTGGGGGGCGGAGCCAACTACGGAGCAGTGAGGACGCTTGAGACCGGAGCTCCTCTGCTTCCATTGCCCAAAATTTAAATTTAAAGCCTATTTATACCCTCAAATTTTTACCCATTTGGCACACAATATCCCCCTTTATCCCTACATCCTACCATCTGACACTTATCTGCAAACGGGACGTTTCCCACGATCTGAGACACCGGAGCTTTCTACCTGAGTCCTTCGCAACACCGGACTTTACTGGGATCGGGTATAACCTACTCTATTTGCCCCCTGGCATATGGGAACAATCTCGACACCCTCCAGACCCCTGTAACGCTGCTACTTTTGCAAAGATCGAAGGAGATGGGACGTCACAAAAGCCCGCGAATGGCAGCCATCTTTACTTAACTCCCGTTCATACAGGGTGTCACGCGAAGCCTCTGGAGTAGCTGCGCTAACGCGCACATCCTTCTCACAAGCCCTATCCATATCACACCGGACAGTGGGACTTGGTGTCTCTCCTCCCTCGACATTGCCTGGGGCTCCAGAGCGCAATCAAAAGGTAGCTGGGACAAGCTTGAGATTTACACCGGAGACAGATTCCGGCATCTACCTCCACGCTCCATACCTGCAACACACAGTGAATACCGGACCCCAGCCCAGCAGAAGTCAGTGCATCCCTTCAACCTCTGACTTAGGTGACAGAACTGTGGGTGAGACCTCTATATTTTATGTTTAATCCCCTCTGTCAGTAATTGTGACTTGCATCCTAGCCTTCTCTATTTGAGGATTGTACAACACTGCAGCAGCATATAACTGCTTACATTACCTTCTGACGGTACTAATCCCCCTCTGCAATACAGCTTATTGATCTAGTGGGCCACAATCAAAACACTCAGAAATTCTATTTGCAGCCACAGCCTCTTACAGAATTATTGAGGCCACCTCACGACTCTTCCCCCCAATATAGTCTGCAGAATTTGTATCATACCCAGGTCACTTGCTACCATTGTGGAGCCTCATCCTAGAGAGGACACTCTGCACAATCTATACAGGAGCAACATCTCTACTCCCCTGGATGCCCCCCTCTCCCCCCTTTCCCGCGTCCACCCCTAGGGCGCGGGTCATATCCTCTCTCCTTTTACCGGTCTCGCCCAGAGGTGGTACATCCCCAGGAGAGGGGGAATCGCTCACCTTTCCTACAGACCTGCAGTGAACTACTGAACCTCCCTATCTACACCCTGATATAGGAAAATGATGGGCTAGAGCACCTGGCTTTGGAGGGGCGGGGGTAACATCCCCCCAAAATTCATCTATCACTGATTCAGCAACTTCAAGCCTGCACCTTTAAATTCTACTCTCTGGATAGCCTCCCACCTATGACATGGCTCAGTCTATCAAAAGAAAACCAAAGCACCAGGAAAATCCTAAGAGGACTCTCACGGATCACTTCCATAGTAAAACCTTCTCAGATCCTGAGTTCTCAGGAGAGGATTCCAGAGATTCAGCAGCTCCAGGGGCAGATAATTCTAGACCTGAGGTAACTCGCAAAGATAAAACCACACTCTCTCAATCAACTTTTCTAGAATCCATCAGAATCTTAACTGATAAGATGGACACTCACTATTCGTCCCTAAGGCAGGAGCTCCGTCACTCAGTTGGCGAACTGAAACGCGAGATCTCTTCTCTGGGAGAGAGAACTGAAATCCTTGAGAGGAAACATGAAGATTTGGCGACTGATCATGCCAACCTCTTAGCTTACTCTCAATCACTAGCAGAACAAATGTCCGATCTCGAATCCAAGTTGGCAGATAATGAAGACAGATCCCGCCGCAACAACCTCAGGATCCGCGGAATTCCGGAAGATGTCTCTACATCAAACCTCCAACAATACTTGGTTACATTGTTTAAGATCATCCTTGACTCCACCACAGATCAAGATCTCCTAATGGACAGAGCACACAGGTCCACACGCCCCCGTAACTCCATACCTGACACTCCCAGAGACGTCATTGTATGCCTACACTACTACACCACTAAAGAGAAGATCATGAGAGCCTCCTTCACTAACAGACCCCTTAAGGAACCATACAACAAGTTACAGATCTTCCCTGACCTATCTCCATACACACTAAACAAAAGAAGGACTTTCCATCAGTTCACCCTGGCTCTCAGACAAAACAAGATCAAATACAGGTGGGGATTCCCTGTGAAGTTACATGTTCAATACCAAGATTCATCTCACACAGTCTCCTCCTTAGAACAAGGCATGAAACTCCTCACCACCTGGGAACTCATTAGCCCCCCTGGACTACCCCCCAGGAAAAAAGGAAAAACAGGTGATCTGGACCCCTCAGCCTCTGAATGGCACTCCAGAGCCTCTACTCCACTACTTCAAGACCTGGGCTGACCCTTATGTCCTATCTGAAGTTACTTGTTGCACTAATATCCCTTTTCCTGCCCCTTTGAAAGACTGTTTCTTTCCATTTTCCTATTGGACTTACCTCCAGGGGTTATTTTGGGATTGGGGGTGTACATACGGGTACACATCTTACTCTTTTTTCACCCCCCTATCCTAGGTCTCCCTACCTGGACGCTTATTATGAACATTCGACGGACAGGTAAGCCTAGAGCCCACACACGGGTACATATCTTACTCTACTCTTGGCTCACGGCTCCTTATTTTCCTACACAGTTCTGATAAAGTCTTATTATGACAAGTTTATATATCGCAAGTTTACTTGTGATTTGTTAAATGTCCGAAATGTTATTTATCTTGTTGATTTTGCTCATTAAGTTATTGCATTCAGTCTTTGTTCTTTCTAAAGGAAATTTAGGATTCAATGTATACAAACTTAACACAGGTATTATTGGTCTAATATTATTAGCTCACCCTTCTCTTAGTATCCTTTTGTCCTTTATTCTCCTCTATCACCATTGCACTTAGCTAACTAAAAAGTTGTTATCAGAATTTATGCTCTAGGTTAAATGTCCAGGTCAACAAGGCCATATTTACTCTCTCTTATAAGTTTTCTATACCACCCTCAAGCTCTTATTACTTGTGATTTGTTAAATGCCCGAAATGTTATTTATCTTGTTGATTTTGCTCATTAAGTTATTGCATTCAGTCTTTGTTCTCTCTAAAGGAAATTTAGGATTCAATGTATACAAACTTAACACAGGTATTATTGGTCTAATATTATTAGCTCACCCTTCTCTTAGTATCCTTTTGTCCTTTATTCTCCTCTATCACCATTGCACTTAGCTAACTAAAAAGTTGTTATCAGAATTTATGCTCTAGGTTAAATGCCCAGGTCAACAAGGCCATGTTTACTCTCTCTTATAAGTTTTCTATACCACCCTCAAGCTCTTATTCTCATATCCACAACTGTCATGATACCTCCATTAACCTTCATGTTCTTTTTACATTTACCTCCATCCAACTCCTCTTCCTCCCTTACTACTTATCCTCTCACCACATACGCTAAATCATACCTTTCTATACAGGATAGTCCTTATACAAATATCTACTTATCCAGTTCTCAATATTCTACACATCATCACCCTCTACTGAATCATCTCACCCACCTCTCCATCCAACATTGGGGGGCTCTACCCCCGCTTCCTCTCGGCCCTCCCTCCCACGCCTCCTTCTTACCTCCTACTCGAACACTGCCACTATTTCTACCCCTTTCTACAGGATTGCACTTTTTTTCTCTTCTCCTATTTCCTCCCATCTACCTCCCTCCCCCAATACTTATTCCACCATTTGTCCCCACCTCTCACTTCCACGACTTACAGCTCCGTCTACCCGTCCTCATATTAACCCCCCACTGAATATACATTCAAGGCTCCGCTCCCCCCTCCCCCTTCCTCAATCCCCCCCTCTCCCTTCACCATATACTCCTCTATTTACGATAGCTCAACTCAAGGCCTCTTAACATATCTCCTCACCCCTTCCTACCCATATCCCTTTCCTCCTTTTATACAAAGCGGCTCTGGCCCGCTGTTTCCCTTTTCCCGAAATATATATCTTTATAAGTGAAGTTAACTCTTGCTCCCTATCTCTATAATTGGTACTCATCCACATTTTTCGGACTCTACCCGACCCCTCCCCCCCCCCCCCTTTTTCTTTTTTTTTTTTTTTTTTTTTTTTTCTCTCCCCTTCTTTGTCCTTCTCTCTCTTCCCTCTACCCCCATCCACTGATCACAACCCAAGTGCACCATGAAAGGCCTACATCTTCTAACTCTTAATGTTCAGGGTTTGAACTCCCCTACCAAACGAAGCCTCCTCTTTAACTATTTACGTAAAAACCACGTAGACATCGCCTTCATTCAGGAGACACACTGGACTCACGTATATTCCAAACGATACACCTCCAAACACTACCCAACACTTCTAGATGCAACATTCCCATCGAAATCTAGAGGGGTAGCTATCTATATAGGCAAGACTGTCCATTATGATCAGATCTATACCGAGTTAGATCCCCAAGCACGCTATATTATCGCTGTCTGTAGAATAAATACCCACCTAGTTACCCTCCTTAACATATATGCACCGAATAGTAAACAAGTCAACTTCCTTAGAACTTTACTTAAGTCTATAGCTTCTATACAGCAGGGAGACCTCATAATAGGAGGGGACTTCAATCTCATATGGGATATACAATTAGACAGATTAGGACCTCCACTCTCTAGAAATGATAGAGCAACCCACTCCCTATCCTCAGCCCTCCAATCACTAATAGCACTACATGACTTATATGACGTTTGGCGTGCTCTACACCCACAAGATAAGGAATTCACTTTCTACTCTTTTCCACATAGATCACATACGCGCATAGACTACTTTTTTGTATGTGCCAAGTTCCTTGACAATGTCTATTCTACTACTATCTCCCCAGTTTCGTGGTCAGATCATGACTCACTCCACATGCAAATAGGCCCATACACCCGCCCACCTCCTCTCACTTGGCGCCTACAGGACTGGACTCTTACAGACCCACATCTTAAGACTTCCCTACAGAACATAATCACAGATTGTATATCCCTTAATGACAATGATCAGACCTCAGCACAAAACCAGTGGGCCGCCCTGAAGGCAGTGGTGAGAGGCCACCTCATCCAATTCGAATGGGAGGCTCGGGCAAAAGGCAAGTCCTCCTTATCCTCTTTGAATATCCAGCTTCGCCAACTTAGAGCAGACCTATCTCACACATACTCCCCCTCTCTCAATGACAAAATCTCAGACACTATGAAACAAATCCAAACTCTTGAACTCAAGAAAACCCAATCCATGTTAGAGAAGTATAAAAGGATTTATTACCATTTTGCTAACAAAGCCTCCACGCTTCTAGCCAACAAACTTAAAAACCGCACAGCCCAAGCCAGAATCATGTCCATACGCACTCCCCTAGGGACACAGGCTACTGCCCCTCGTGAAATTGGCAACACCTTCAGGCAATATTACTCTGACCTTTACAATATAGAGTCCAATCTGGAATCTCCGGCCTCTTCAGTCCAACATATCTCTGAGTTCCTTAGATCCCTTGCCCTCCCCTCATTATCTTCCGAGGACTCCTCCCCTCTGACATCCCCGTTCACCACACAAGAAATCTCAAACGTTATACGCAACCTAAAATTAGGGAAAGCCCCTGGCCCAGACGGATTCACAGCAAGGTTTTACAAGACTTTCTTACCTCAGATCCTCCCTATCCTCGGTAAGTTCTTCCAAGACGTACTATCAGGTACCCCTCTAGCAACTGAATTTTTAGAAGCTACAATAGTTACCATTTTAAAACCGGGTAAACCCCCTGATTTATGCAGCAGCTATCGACCAATCTCATTGATTAACACTGACACCAAAATATATGCCAAACTCCTTGCCAATAGGGTTGCAAAAGTTATTCCCTCCCTTATAGCGAACGATCAAGTTGGTTTTATCCCGAATAGAGAAGGAGTCGATGCAACTAGACGAATCCTGGATATTCTACATCTTGCGGACTGCCGGCAAATCCCCTTCCTGGCCCTGTCACTAGACGCAGAAAAAGCGTTCGACAGGGTCAGGTGGGAGTTCCTATGGGAGGCTATGACCATTTTTGGTTTTCCTACCTCCTTTGTAGGTGCGGTTCAAACTCTCTATAACCGCCCCACGGCTACTGTTCGCGGGGTGGGGTTCCAATCTCCCAAATTCACGATTGCAAATGGTACCCGACAGGGCTGTCCCCTATCCCCACTGTTGTTTGCCCTCACTATAGAGCCCTTAGCTCAATCTATCAGATCAGACCCTCAGACATTAGGATTAACAATAGGTCCACATACCCATAAAATTTCCCTCTATGCAGATGACATCACTCTCTTCCTCACTTCTCCTGACACTTCTCTCCCTGCAGTCTTTACTCTCCTCGAGAAATTCGGTTCACTATGCTTCTATAAATTGAATGTAACTAAAACTGAGGCCCTTCCCATAAACATCCCTCCGCAAACCCTCTCTATACTACAGTCCACCTATCACTTCCAATGGAAATCTTCTTCGCTTAAGATTCTAGGAGTTCACCTCAGCCCAGATCCCCTGACCACGATATCACAGAATTATACCGATAGACTTCCGGAATTTAGGAAGTTGCTAGATTCATGGGAGTTTAGGGAGATCTCTTGGACAGGCCGTATTGCCGCGATAAAGATGTCCTTCCTCCCCAAGGTCACATATCTTTTTAGATCTATTCCTTACAACATCCCGAGACCACTCCTTAATAGATTTCAAAGTCTAATCACTTCGTATGTCTGGAGAGACCATCGTCCTAGGACTTCAGGCCGCACACTCGAAAAACCGATCTTACAGGGAGGCCTTGCTCTCCCGAATATGATCACATATTACAATGCCGCAAGACTCTCACATATCCTTCGCTGGAATGATCCTGAGAGACATCTCTGCTGGTACTCTCTAGAATCCTCACTATTGCCCTCAAATATAACCCTCCCCGACATAATCTGGATCCCCCCCCATCACAGACGAGACGTTGATGGCCTGCATCCTAATTTCAGACACACACTCCGATTTTGGGACCAAATCAGACACCACTCAGACATCTCCCCCCACCCCTCTCCAGCCATGACAATCTCTGCCGCTCTCTTCTGCCTTCCAGACTCCCACCATGACCTATGGCCACAGGTACACGCACTACAGGTCTCCGACCTCTATGAGCTAGACACATGGCTCTCACACCCAGCAATGTGTGCGAAATTTCAACTTCCACCTAAATTACACTTTGAGGGATTCCGATTGAGCACTCGCTTACGCACTTGGGGTTACCCTAAACAAACTCTACGCCCTTTAACCACATGGGAGAAAGCATGGCGGGGAGCTCACGCTCTCCGACATCTCCTGACCCTTCACTACAATTTACTTATTAACCCGGCTCCTTCGCAAAAAATCTCACAGCATCAGGCCTGGGAGAGAGAAATCGGTCTCACCCTTACTCTAGAGGATTGGCATGCCAGAATTAAAACAACCAAAAAGATCCTCCATTGTGCCACACTGTGGGAACTACATTATAAGATTTTGGTCCGTTGGCACCATGTACCAACCATCCTACACAAGATCTATCACTCCCAATCTCCAGAGTGCTGGAGAGGATGCAAGATGCTTGGTTCTCCACTCCACATATGGTGGTCTTTCCCAATAATTCAGCCATTATGGAAGAAAGTATTTACACTCCTTCGGGCATTAGGCCTCACCCCCCCATTTACCCCTGAGGTTGCCCTTTTACACATGCGAATGTCTGACCTTACCACCTCTGGAGAAGCACTCACGATGTATGTCCTCATGGCCACAAAACTGACCCTAGCTAGAGCTTGGAGAGAGGAGAGGTCGCCAACTCTCTCTCAGGTAATCTCATCTACACATTACATTGGCCAAATGGAACAATACTCGTTCAGAGTACTTGATAGCACTAATGCCTTCTATGAAATTTGGCTCCCATGGCTCACTAGGTTCCCCAACTGGTCCTCAAGCCCTTAAACCACACCATAGACTCATTAATCATCTTCTGCTTTCCCGTTCCTTCACCCCCTCTCCCCTTTTTTTTTTTTTTTTTTTTCTTTTCTCTCTCTCTCTCCTCTCTCCCTGCTTCTCTTCTCCTCTCTCTTCCCCTCTATAACCCATTATGTCCGTCTTACATAAATCCCAGTATTCTATATCTCTATCATGCTGAGTACCAATATCATCTTTAAACACAGACTCAATATCTAAACCTGTATTTACAAAGCGTTACTTCCAGAAAAGAGACCCATTTACCGTATAGACTTGCTTTCATCCTTATTTCCATGTTTCTTATTCACTCTTTCTTTTTTTGTTATATAAAAGTATGCAATATTTGACATTTAATTGTATTATTCAATGACATTACATTGTACCTCCAATTTTATATCTATTGGCATACTGTTGTTTAATATGTTGTCTCAATAAAAAAAAATTTAAAAAAAAAAAAAAAATTGCATGCTCTATCAGAATCACAAAAGAAAAAAATTGGGTTCATTGTCCCTTTAAGTTAAGAAGCAGTGGTCGTAAGACTGCTGCTCCTTAACTCATCTGCCACCTCCGAGGTGGCGGACAGCAATCATCCAGATACTGTACAATTATGATGAATTACACCCCTTGCTAGTGGCCGATTGGCAGCAAATGTGTAGGGGGTGGTATTGCACAAGCATTTCACCAGATACATTTAAATCTTAAGTACCACATATATATTACTACAAACTGCCTTAAAGGCAGAGTGTAGAATCCTTGTAAGCTTTGTATATTAAACAATACTATCCCTTGCTACTAAATGTTTTGTATTATATGAATACAATTTAAGTAGCCAGTAGTAAGGAGATTAACCAAGTCACCAAGATTAACAATTTTAAGAGCTGTAGAAGTAAAAGGAGCCACAAGTAACTATTTTAGAAGCTGGTAGTAATAGGTTTAGGAGCTAGAAATTAAATATGAGTAATATGTTGATTTATAAGAAGTGATATGCTCACACAGAGGGAGAAATCCTTGTAAGCTTTGTATATAAAAAAATACTAGTCCCTGTCCGTGCTACTGTGCATATGACCCACCAGGACCTGAGAAGGACTTAAGTCTCCGTTGATACCTGATACAGCAGCTGCCTCTGGTTTGACCTCAGCAATGTTTAGTGCACATTAATGGAAAACAGAAGGAAAACCTGGTGAAGGCACAGGGGGAAATATATATGGGAAATAAAGCTACAAAGTCTGCTCAGTCACTAAATCAGTGAACTAAAGTAACAGCATTGACACTCTGCTCCCCTAGAAATAGCAGCTCCTCCTTCAACATATGATGGATACTGGGGGTTCGGATTATGGGGGGCACTTGATCTTCTATACTATAATCGCGTTTGTGACGCATCCATCGCCAGTTGCGCATGCATCCTCAAAGAATGTTGGCTGCACGCACAGCCAAAAGAATCCACCTGGAAGCAGCAGGCAGGGTGGTGAAAGAATCCACTACCCTGCCATTTTCGAATCCGCCTGGATGCAGTGTAGGCAAATTCGAATCCTTAAAAAAAAAAAACACGAAACCCCCCGTACGAAATAACTAAAAAAACACGTAACCGCCCGCAAGAAATAAAAACACGTAACAGGAAGTATAACAACAAAAAATCTAATCTCATGAACAAAGTATTAACAAACACCTAAACCACAAACCCCCACATCGCAAAATAATAAAATAATTAACCCCTAATCCACAAATAACATAATCTAAAAAAAACACTTTTAGACGGATCCATCATCTTCTATCTTCATTCAGATTGAAGGCGGTGCGGTGTGGAGCGGAGGTGCGGGGCTGTGTTCTTGAAGCCTGGATCCTCAATGGCGGCGGCCCTCGGTGGCGGCGGCCCTCTGCGGTGTGGAGGCTCCTCTTCATGCAATCGTCCATGGCACACTAAAGATTGAATGCAAGGTACCCCATATTTATTGTTAGAGGGGACTTAGTCTTTTTTATATACTGTTAGGGGGGACTTAGTCTTTTTTAGAGGTAAAAGCTGTTTAACTTAGGGAAATGCCCTACAAAAGGCCATTTTAAGGGCTATTGGTAGTTTAGTATTAGATTAGGGGGTGTTTTTATTTTGGGGGGTTAATTTTTATTTTTATAGGAGTATTAGTTTAGTTTTATTTATTTTTTATTTTTGATAGCTTTGTTTATTTTTTCTGTATCATTTTTTTTAATTGTTTGTAACTTTAGCTTGGAGGGTTGTACTTTTTAATCATAGACTGCCCTCTTGGCAGGCTTATCGCCTAGTACTGTATATAATCATAATGTGTTATGCCACGGAAACTGTGATTTCCTGTCTATCTAAAAGATTTGTGATGTCAGCTACACACGTGACTGTTCCACTCTGTCGGATTTGATTGTAGCACACATGTGACGTCATGGGTCATTAAGCTGTATTTAAACTAGGCGCTACCTATTGTTTAGGGCTGTGTGTCTCCCGGCTCCTTGTTTTTGTAATTTTTTGCATGTTTGGCTAGCAGTAAAAGAAAGTTGTCAGAGAATTACTTATTTTACTAAAGATTCCATCTTTAGTAAAATAAGTAATTCATTGACAACTTTCTTTTACTTTTCTTTTAGAGTTTTTTCCAGGGCTGACACAGTCATACCGGCACATTTGGAAACCCTAACTCAGGGGCAGCAATTCACTACTGGGAGCTAGATGATGATTGGTTGCTGCACTTTGGCTTACTCAATGTGTCCAGCTAGCAACTAGTAGTGCATTGCTGCTCCTTCAAAAAATGATACCAAAGTAATGAAGCAAACTTGATAATAGAAGCAAATTGAAAAATTGGTTACAATTATATACTCTAGATCAGGGGTATCAAGCTCCTTGTATTTGGGGGGCCACTGGTCAAGTTTTCTTCTACCATGGGGGCCACTTGAACAGAATGAGTGCTCTGGACCTGGATATTCTTTAAACTAGAAGTGACATTTACCAAAATAGTAGTGCATTATAGGAGCTGTAGTCCACAATACACATACACAGTATATATTTATCTTGTAAATGCCAAGTGAAGTGATCAGTCTGGAACTGAATAAATGGTGACATTTATCTCCAAGCAGTGAATAATGGGAGTCTACACTCGACATTGGGGCCTAGTTATCAAGCCGTCTACTTTACCTGCCTTCACCGATTCAATACGCCCGCCTAAGCTCACCTACCATCGCCGCCGCGGACCTGCAAAATGTCGCCTAAGTCATCAATAAATCTGTCAAAAAGCCGCGCACCAAGTACAGGGCGATGAGCAGCGGACTGTGAGAGTTATCACTCATCCAATCTTGCTGCTCTTCGGCTTTTTGACAGCTTTATTGACAAGCTGTCACTAAGCAACCACACTAACTACACTGTTCTACCCCCTATACCGGCGCCCCCGGAGCCCCCCCAACTAAATAAAGTTATTAACCCCTAAACCGCTGCTCCTAGACCCCGCCGCAACTCTTATAAATGTATTAACCCCTAAACCGCTGCTCCCGGACACCGCCGCCACCTACATTATACCTATTAACCCCTATCCTGCACCCCCTTATACCGCTGCCACCTATAATAAAGTTATTAACCCCTATCCTGCGGATCTCGGACCTCGCCGCAACTAAATAAATAGTTTAACCCCTAAACCTCCGCTCCCGGACCCCGCCGCAACCTATATTAAACTTATTAACCCCTAATCTGCCCCCCCTACACCGTCGCCACCTATAATACATTTATTAAACCCTATCCTGCCCCCCCTACACCGCTGCCACTGTAATAAAATTATGAACCCCTAAACCTAAGTCTAACACTAACCCTAACACCCCCCTAACTTAAATATTAATTAAATAAATCTAAATAATATTTCTCTTATTAACTAATTTAATCCTATTTAAAAATAAATACTTACCTTTTAAATAAACCCTAATATAGCTACAATATAAATAATAATTATATTGTAGCTATCTTAGGATTTATATTTATTTTATAGGTAACTTTGTATTTATTTTAACTAGGTACAATAGCTATTAAATAGTTATTAACTATTTAATAACTACCTAGCTAGAAGAAATACAAAATTACAAGTAAAATAAATCCTAACCTAAGTTAAAATTAAACCTAACACTACACTATCATTAAATAAATTAAATAAATTAAATACAAATACCTACAAATAAATACAAATAAATACACTAACTAAAGTACAAAAAATAAAAAAGAACTAAGTTACAAAAAATAAAAAAATAATTTACAAACATTATAAAAATATTACAACAATTTTAAGCTAATTATGCCTACTCTAAGCCCCCTAATAAAATAACAAAGCCCCCCAAAATAAAAAAATCCCCTTCCCTATTCTACATTTAAAAGATACCAGCTCTATTACCTTACCAGCCCTTAAAAGGGCCTTTTGCGGGGCATGCCCCAAAGAAAACAGCTCTTTTGCCTGTAACATAAAAATACAACCCCCCCAACATTAATACCCACCACCCACACACCCCTACTCTAACCCACCCAAACCCCCCTTAAAAAAACCTAACACTACCCCCCTGAAGATCTTCCTACCTTGAGTCGTCTTCACTCAGCCGAGCTGAATTCTTCATCCAATCCGGGCGATGTCTTCATCCAAGTGGGGGCTGAAGAGGTCCATCATCCGGCTGTTCTGATCAGCCAATAGAATGCGAGCTCAATTTGATTGGCTGATTCCATCAGCCAATCAGATTATTCCTACCTATCCTACATAGATTATTCCTACCTATCAGCCAATCGGAATTCGAGGGACGCCATCTTGGATGACGTCCCTTAAAGGAACCTTCATTCGTCAGGAGTTCGTCTTGGAGGAAGGATGTTCCGCGTCGGCGGGATGAACATGGAGATGGAAGAAAGAAGATTGAAGATGCCGCTTGATAGAAGACTTCAGCCGGATGGAAGACCTCTTCAGCCCCGCTTGGATGAAGACTTCAGCCGAATGATGGACCTCTTCAGCCCCCGCTTGGATGAAGACATCGCCTGGATTGGATGAAGAATTCGGCTCGGCTGAGGTGGGTTAGAGTAGGGGTGTGTGGGTGGTGGGTTTTAATGTTGGGGGGGTGTATTTTTATTTTACAGGCAAAAGAGCTGTTTTCTTTGGGGCATGCCCCGCAAAAGGCCCTTTTAAGGGCTGGTAAGGTAATAGAGCTGGTATCTTTTAAATGTAGAATAGGGTAGGGATTTTTTTATTTTGGGGGGCTTTGTTATTTTATTAGGGGGCTTAGAGTAGGTGTAATTAGCTTAAAATTGTTGTAATATTTTTATAATGTTTGTAAATTATTTTTATTTTTTTGTAACTTAGTTCTTTTTTTATTTTTTGTACTTTAGTTAGTGTATTTATTTGTAGGTATTTGTATTTAATTTATTTAATTTATTTAATGATAGTGTAGTGTTAGGTTTAATTGTAACTTAGGTTAGGATTTATTTTACTTGTAATTTTGTATTTCTTTTAGCTAGGTAGTTATTAAATAGTTAATAACTATTTAATAGCTATTGTACCTAGTTAAAATAAATACAAAGTTACCTGTAAAATAAATATAAATCCTAAAATAGCTACAATGAAATTATTAATTACATTGTAGCTATCTTAGGCCTAGATTTGGAGTTCGGCGGTAAAAGGGCTGTTAACGCTCCGCGGGTTTTTTTCTGGCCGCACCATAAATTTAACTCTGGTATCGAGAGTTCAAACAAATGCTGCGTTAGGCTCCAAAAAAGGAGCGTAGAGCATATTTACCGCAAATGCAACTCTCGATACCAGAGTTGCTTACGGACGCGGCCGGCATCAAAAACGTGCTCGTGCACGATTCTCCCATAGGAAACAATGGGGCTGTTTGAGCTGAAAAAAAACCTAACACCTGCAAAAAAGCAGCGTTCAGCTCTTAACGCAGCCCCATTGTTTCCTATGGGGAAACACTTCCTACGTCTGCACCTAACACTCTAACATGTACCTCGAGTCTAAACACCCCTAACCTTACACTTATTAACCCCTAATCTGCCGCCCCCGCTATCGCTGACCCCTGCATTACACTTTTAACCCCTAATCTGCCGCTCCGTAAACCGCCGCCACCTACGTTATCCCTATGTACCCCTAATCTGCTGCCCTAACATCGCCGACCCCTATGTTATATTTATTAACCCCTAATCTGCCTCCCACAACGTCGCCGACACCTGCCTACACTTATTAACCCCTAATCTGCCGAGCGGACCTGAGCGCTACTATAATAAAGTTATTAACCCCTAATCCGCCTCACTAACCCTATCATAAATAGTATTAACCCCTAATCTGCCCTCCCTAACATCGCCGACACCTACCTTCAATTATTAACCCCTAATCTGCCGACCGGAGCTCACCGCTATTCTAATAAATGTATTAACCCCTAAAGCTAAGTCTAACCCTAACACTAACACCCCCCTAAGTTAAATATAATTTTTATCTAACGAAATAAATTAACTCTTATTAAATAAATGATTCCTATTTAAAGCTAAATACTTACCTGTAAAATAAATCCTAATATAGCTACAATATAAATTATAATTATATTATAGCTATTTTAGGATTAATATTTATTTTACAGGCAACTTTGTAATTATTTTAACCAGGTACAATAGCTATTAAATAGTTAAGAACTATTTAATAGTTACCTAGTTAAAATAATAACAAATTTACCTGTAAAATAAATCCTAACCTAAGATATAATTAAACCTAACACTACCCTATCAATAAAATAATTAAATAAACTACCTACAATTACCTACAATTAACCTAACACTACACTATCAATAAATTAATTAAACACAATTGCTACAAATAAATAAAATTAAATAAACTATCTAAAGTACAAAAAATAAAAAAGAACTAAGTTACAGAAAATAATAAAATATTTACAAACATAAGAAAAATATTACAACAATTTTAAACTAATTACACCTACTCTAAGCCCCCTAATAAAATAACAAAGCCCCCCAAAATAAAAAATTCCCTACCCTATTCTAAAATACAAATATTACAAGCTCTTTTACCTTACCAGCCCTGAACAGGGCCCTTTGCGGGGCATGCCCCAAGAATTTCAGCTCTTTTGCCTGTAAAAAAAAACATACAATACCCCCCCCCCAACATTACAACCCACCACCCACATACCCCTAATCTAACCCAAACCCCCCTTAAATAAACCTAACACTACCCCCCTGATGATCTTCCTACCTTGTCTTCACCATGCCAGGTTCACCGATCCGTCCTGGCTCCAAGATCTTCATCCAACCCAAGCGGGGGCTAGACATCCACTGAAGAAGTCCAGAAGAGGGTCCAAAGTCTTCCTCCTATCCGGCAAGAAGAGGACATCCGGACCGGCAAACATCTTCTCCAAGCGGCATCTTCTATCTTCTTCCATCCGATGACGACCGGCTCCATCTTGAAGACCTCCAGCGCGGATCCATCCTCTTCTTCCGACGACTAGACGACGAATGACGGTTCCTTTAAGGGACGTCATCCAAGATGGCGTCCCTCGAATTCCGATTGGCTGATAGGATTCTATCAGCCAATCGGAATTAAGGTAGGAATTTTCTGATTGGCTGATGGAATCAGCCAATCAGAATCAAGTTCAATCCGATTGGCTGATCCAATCAGCCAATCAGATTGAGCTCGCATTCTATTGGCTGATCGGAACAGCCAATAGAATGCGAGCTCAATCTGATTGGCTGATTGGATCAGCCAATCGGATTGAACTATATTCTGATTGGCTGATTCCATCAGCCAATCAGAAAATTCCTACCTTAATTCCGATTGGCTGATAGAATCCTATCAGCCAATCGGAATTCGAGGGACGCCATCTTGGATGACGTCCCTTAAAGGAACCGTCATTCGTCGTCTAGTCGTCGGAAGAAGAGGATGGATCCGCGCTGGAGGTCTTCAAGATGGAGCCGGTCGTCATCGGATGGAAGAAGATAGAAGATGCCGCTTGGAGAAGATGTTTGCCGGTCCGGATGTCCTCTTCTTGCCGGATAGGAGGAAGACTTTGGACCCTCTTCTGGACTTCTTCAGTGGATGTCTAGCCCCCGCTTGGGTTGGATGAAGATCTTGGAGCCAGGACGGATCGGTGAACCTGGCATGGTGAAGACAAGGTAGGAAGATCATCAGGGGGGTAGTGTTAGGCTTATTTAAGGGGGGTTTGGGTTAGATTAGGGGTATGTGGGTGGTGGGTTGTAATGTTGGGGGGGGGTATTGTATGTTTTTTTTTACAGGCAAAAGAGCTGAAATTCTTGGGGCATGCCCCGCAAAGGGCCCTGTTCAGGGCTGGTAAGGTAAAAGAGCTTGTAATATTTGTATTTTAGAATAGGGTAGGGAATTTTTTATTTTGGGGGGCTTTGTTATTTTATTAGGGGGCTTAGAGTAGGTGTAATTAGTTTAAAATTGTTGTAATATTTTTCTTATCTTT
Organism: Bombina bombina; assembly: GCF_027579735.1. Taxonomy (NCBI): domain Eukaryota; kingdom Metazoa; phylum Chordata; class Amphibia; order Anura; family Bombinatoridae; genus Bombina; species Bombina bombina. The sequence continues at coordinate 930,777,444 of NC_069501.1, read as the reverse complement.
GTAAATATTTTATTATTTTCTGTAACTTAGTTCTTTTTTATTTTTTGTACTTTAGATAGTTTATTTAATTTTATTTATTTGTAGCAATTGTGTTTAATTAATTTATTGATAGTGTAGTGTTAGGTTAATTGTAGGTAATTGTAGGTAGTTTATTTAATTATTTTATTGATAGGGTAGTGTTAGGTTTAATTATATCTTAGGTTAGGATTTATTTTACAGGTAAATTTGTTATTATTTTAACTAGGTAACTATTAAATAGTTCTTAACTATTTAATAGCTATTGTACCTGGTTAAAATAATTACAAAGTTGCCTGTAAAATAAATATTAATCCTAAAATAGCTATAATATAATTATAATTTATATTGTAGCTATATTAGGATTTATTTTACAGGTAAGTATTTAGCTTTAAATAGGAATTATTTATTTAATAAGAGTTAATTTATTTCGTTAGATAAAAATTATATTTAACTTAGGGGGGTGTTAGTGTTAGGGTTAGACTTAGCTTTAGGGGTTAATACATTTATTAGAATAGCGGTGAGCTCCGGTCGGCAGATTAGGGGTTAATAATTGAAGGTAGGTGTCGGCGATGTTAGGGAGGGCAGATTAGGGGTTAATACTATTTATGATAGGGTTAGTGAGGCGGATTAGGGGTTAATAACTTTATTATAGTAGCGCTCAGGTCCGCTCGGCAGATTAGGGGTTAATAAGTGTAGGTAGGTGTCGGCGACGTTGAGGGGGGCAGATTAGGGGTTAATAAATATAACATAGGGGTCGGTGATGTTAGGGGTAGCAGATTAGGGGTACATAGGGATAACGTAGGTGGCGGCGATTTGCGGTCGGAAGATTAGGGGTTAATTATTTTAAGTAGCTTGCGGCGACGTTGTGGGGGGCAAGTTAGGGGTTAATAGATATAATACAGGGGTCGGCGGTGTTAGGGGCAGCAGATTAGGGGTACATAAGTATAACGTAGGTGGCGGTCGGCAGATTAGGGGTTAAAATTTTTAATCGAGTGTCGGCGATGTGGGGGGACCTCGGTTTAGGGGTACATAGGTAGTTTATGGGTGTTAGTGTACTTTAGGGTACAGTAGTTAAGAGCTTTATAAACCGGCGTTAGCCAGAAAGCTCTTAACTCCTGCTATTTTCAGGCGGCTGGAATCTTGTCGTTAGAGCTCTAACGCTCACTGCAGAAACGACTCTAAATACCGGCGTTAGGAAGATCCCATTGAAAAGATAGGCTACGCAAATGGCGTAGGGGGATCTGCGGTATGGAAAAGTCGCGGCTGTAAAGTGAGCGTTAGACCCTTTAATCACTGACTCCAAATACCAGCGGGCGGCCAAAACCAGCGTTAGGAGCCTCTAACGCTGGTTTTGACGGCTACCGCCGAACTCTAAATCTAGGCCTTAGAGTTTATTTTACAGGTAAGTATTTAAATAGGATTCATTTATTTAATGATAGAGTAGTGTTAGGTGTAATTGTAACTTAGGTTAGATTTTATTTTACAGGTTAATTTCTCTTTATTTTAGCTGGGTATCTATTAAATAGTTAATAACTATTTAATAGCTATTCTACCTAGTTAAAATAAATTGAAAGTTGCCTGTAAAATAAAAATATACATCCTAAAATAGCTACAATGTAACTATTAGTTATATTGTAGCTAGTTTAGGGTTTATTTTACAGGTAAGTATTTAGCTTTAAATAGGAATAATTTAGTTAATAAGAGTTAATTTATTTCGTTAGATTTAAATTAGATTTAATTTAGGGGGGTGTTAGGGTTAGACTTAGCTTTAGGGGTTAATAATTTTATTATAGGTTGGGGCGGTATAGGGGGGGCAGGATAGGGGTTAATAAAAATATTATAGGTGGCGACGGTGTAGGGGGGGCAGATTAGGGGTTTATAAGTTTAATATAGGTGGCGGCAGGGTCCGGGAGCGGCGGTTTAGGGGTTAAACTATTTATTTTGTTGCGGCAGGGTCCGGGAGCAGCAGGATAGGGGTTAATACATTTATTAGGGGTGGCGGCGGTATAGGGGGGCAGGATAGGGGTTAATAGGTATTATGTAGGTGGCGGCGGGGGACGGGAGTGGCGGTTTAGGGGTTAACAGATTTCTTAGAGTTGCGGCATGGTCCAGGAGCGGCGGTTTAGGGGTTAAAATGTTTAATATAGGTGGCGGCGGTGTAGGGGGGGCAGATTAGGGGTGCTTAGACTCGGGGTACATGTTAGGGTGTTAGGTGTACACACTTCCCATAGGAATGAATGGGATGTCAGGCAGCAGCGAACTTGAACTTTCGCTATGGTCTGACTCCCATTAATTCCTATGGGATCCGCCACCTCGAGGGAGGCGGTTTGAAAACCAGGTACGCTGGGTCGTAAAAGTGCCGAGCGTACTCCCAAAAGTAGTCAGATTGTGCCGAACTTGCGTTCGGAACATCTGGAGTAACGTAAGAATCGATCTGAGTCCGGCGGATCGATGCTTATGTCACCAGATTCTACTTTTGCCAGTGTGTAGGCCTTGATAACTAAGGAGAATCAGCCTCGCCTCAAATACGCTGCAGAATTCCAGCGTATTTGAGGTTGATGGCTTGATTACTAGGGGCCATTGTATGCTTGTGTTTATATTTATCTTGTATGTGCCTTTAGAGAACTTCAACTTGTTACACCTCAACCCTAAAAACATTAATGGGACCAAATTAATTATTTACCTATTAAACAAAACTATCTTTAGGGCTGCATAATGCCCCAGGGCCTGTAGTTTAAGACCACTGCTCTGGATAAATTATGAAAGAAAATGTGTGGATTTCATGTCCCTTTAACTTTCCCTTTAACTTTGACCAGTCTGGCAAACTTACAAAAGCATATTAGCATATAAAAATATGTATCTACAATATGTATATGAATATACTGTATGTGTGTGTGCATATGTGTGATTGTGTATTTTGATACATATATATATATAAAATCAATATTTAGTAACAGAGCAATTAAAATGTTAATATTAAAAAATAGATTAGCTTCCCAATTACATTCATTTTAAGAGAATCATTTGCAATCAGAAGAAAATGCTGTGAGGTTTAATCAAAGATTAAGTCTCTTAATTAAACAGGGCCTTTGTAACAAGTCATTTGATATTAATTACTATTAAAGCATGTTTTCCTTTACATTTTGCAGATGTCTTGTTTTTTTAGAATTTTAGAATAGATAATAAAAAAAACTGCACAAGATTCAACCCTCAATATAATTTTAAATAAAAAAGATTTATTGAAATAACAGGCTAAACAGCAGTGCAATAAATAATATCAGAGATTAACTTTTAATATATGAAATGTTGATTTCTGCTTATAAATATTTTTATGTATATGTATTCTTCTTAGAAAATTAAATCTAGAAATAGTAGTATCCCAGTCTTACAAGGGAGTTGAGATGAATGCAAATGGGAAAATTAGACATAAGGATCCATTTTCATAAGTAACAGGATGATTTCACAGACATGAAAATTTGCATCTGTTTGAATTTCACAAAAAAATAATATATATATATATATATATATATATATATACACTGCATATATACACATGCACATTTGTGCATCATGTAACTGCATAATTTAAAGGGACAAAAAATAAGAAAATTAGCTTATGTATTATATGCACACAATAACCCAATTATAAAGGGGTCGATCACAATACTTTAGAAAAATGTATTTAATTATTTTCTACTAAAATCTTTATAAAAATCATGGTGATTGTTGTGATCAACCCCAAAATGTCTCAAAAAATCATCAACAAATTTGTTAAAAAAACTGCAAAATCTCAAAAATCTATTCAAGCAATCAAATAGGGTTTAAAGGAACAATAAAGTCTATAGAGTTGATCACAATCCTTTAGAAAAGTGTATCTAATTTTATTTTTACACACTATTAAAGTCTTTTTGAATTTTTGTAGATAAATCATTTTGTTTCAACATAGTTACAACAGCATTTTTTTTTGGATACCTCACCCACAATCACATTTTCAACTCACAAAAAAAGCCCTGTTTTTAATATGGGGGCAGAAAACTTCAGAGAACACAACCCATTTTCTAGAGCTTTTTCATAACCTTTTTGAGACTATTTTTGTCTTTTCAGAATAATTGACAAAGCCCCAAAATGGCCTTTTGGACATCTTTGCAAGTATCCCAAGACTATGTGGATGATTATATTGCACATGTGAAAGATACTTTGATATGGCCACAAGAGACATTTTAAAGGTGCATTTTCATACATAGTATTGATTCGTTAAGGCTTTATTCATTCCTTTTGTATAGTTGTCCTGCAGTGTTCAGGGCACATATTTAACCACGTTCATTTATATATGTATATGGATTGAGTACATGATATCCATTGTAGCTAAGGGGTTCTGCAGCAAAAGTGAGATCAGGACCCCAACAGCTAAAAATATCTTTTTGTTAATGTTTATTTCAAAGTCCCACTTGCAATGTTACCAGTATGATTGTCACTATTAATACTGGCATCTTCATAATAGGCCTTTAAAATGAGATTGCACAATTGTTAGTTGAAAAGCAACTTATTTCAATCTGTTTTCATAATCATAAATGCTAAACCACCTGAATACCAATTGCATGTAGACATGATGAACATACATGTTTGCTCAAATTATTATATTGTCACTTTTAATATGTTAAAAGTATTGTGTGTTTGTTTTGTTTTTTACTGTATTTACATGTATTGATTTAAAAGCACTATATTGTGTGATCTACACATCTGAAAACAAGAACAAAACTACAGGTTTCTATTAGAAGGATTTAGGATATCTTCTTTTACTTGATTTTAACATTGCTAAAACTTTAAAATGTGAAACCGCTCATTTGCAATATTGTATCTGCAAAGAACATGTTGAAGCAAGATTGTGCCTTTTACAGTGATTTTGCCTACGTTATTAAACTTCTAAATAGGGACGTACCTTTTGAATGTAGGTTCAATAATGTAAATTTAGTTCTTTACATTTTAGGAATGTTACAGTCCACCAATATTGCAGTGGGATATCTGCTTGTCAGCCAGTGATCAATAAGCAGTCTTTATTTGTTAGTCAGTAATAAATAAGTCCTTATGGTCCAGTTATGTATATATAAATGTAATTCCTGTCAATTTTTGGACATACCTACTGCTCATACTCTCTTTGCACATCAGACCACTCCACCCTGATTTACATACTGCAGGGCAATGTTCACTCACCTTTGAACCTCTTCCAGAACATTAGACCCTCTCATCTGATTTACATACATTGGTATACTATTCAGATCACTCTCACAATCTGCAGTTCATTATTTCATAATTATCCAAAGTGACTCTCCCAGCACATCAGACTACTTTCAGTTATTAATGGACTGTGGCTCATTATTCATTAAATGCTCATATTCTCTAAGCACATCAGACCACTCCACCCTGATTTACATACAACAGGGCAACATTAACTAACAATTTAACCTCTTCCAGCACATTAGACCTTCTCATCTTATTTACAGACTGTGGTCCACTATTAATTAGACATCCAGACTCTCCCAGCACATACTAGCCAATCAGATCACTCCCTTGCTCACATCAGAACACTCTTACAAAATTACGGACTGCAGTCATCATTCACTAATCATATAGCCTCACCCAACACATCAAATCACTCTCACTTGATTTACAATCTGCAGTACATTATTTAATAATTATAAAGTTACTCTCTCAGCACATTAGACCACTCCCAGTTATTAATTAACTGTGGTCCATCATTCATTAACTGCTCATACTATCTTGGCACATCAGACCACTCCACCCGGATTTACATACTGCTGGGAAATATTGACTAACCACACAGCACATTAGACCTGCTCAGCTGATATACAGATGTTGGTATACTATTCAGTAGACATCCAGACCCTCCCAGCACATACTAGCTATCCAGACCACTCCCACCTGATATATATAAACTGCATGCTGCTATTCATTAAACATCCAGAATCTTCCAGTTTATCATACCATGTTAAATTGATTTATGGATTATGGGCTACAATTCACTAAATAGTCAGAGTCACCAAGCACATTAAACCGCACTCACCTGATTTATGAACAGACGGCTTCCATTCATTAACCATCCAGAATCTTTAAGATTATCAGACCACATCCCCTTGATTTATGGATTATGGGACTAAATTCACTAAACATTTAGACCCACAAAGCACATTAGACTGCAAATATGAAAAAACCCAGAAAAAAGGCGCTCCAATAGTGCAGAAGATCACAACAATTGTTGGAAATTGTATCAATACATCACTTTACAGAATGATACTCACAAAAGTGGCACATTATGTGGCAGTGCAAGTCAGGCAGGCTGGATAGATCAGAGCCCACCAGCTGGTTCATTCCAGATCGTGGATATACCAATGGTTGCTGCAAAATAAAATGCAAGGGGGAGGGGAAGGGTACTCCAATAGTGCATGAAATCAATACAAAATAGAGAAAAAAATATATATTTAAAACTTAAATATAATCTGCAACGCGTTTCAAAGTTCTTATGGCACTCTTTCCTTATATATATATATATTATTTTTTCAATAAATAGTCCTCTATGCATAGAGGTTATTTTGTTTTTTATCTAAAACTGTGAGTGTTTTTTTACTTTTATTTTAACTGTGGATCTGGTACCTGTTTGCCTGAGTGAGCTAGCTGGTGAGTTCATATTAACCCAGCTTGTTTGCCTTGCACTGCAATATAGTACACCACTTTTGTGAGTATATTCTTTGGAGGGTCTTTGGGATCTAAAATTTAGATAAAGAGGAATCGGGTGATGTTATATACTTGATACAGTGCCACATGAGGTAATCAGTGGGCCCTGATCTTTTTAATATTTTTATTAATGACTTGAAGCAAGGATTAAATAGCAACATCTCTATTTTTTACAATGAAACAAAGTTGTGTACGATCATAAGATCAGTGCAGGATGAACTTGCTTTACAAGGGGATTTACAAAAATTAGAAGAATGGGCAGGTAAATGGAAAATGAGATTTAATACTAAAATGCAAGGTTCTAAATTTTGGAAGTAAAAATAAGCAGGCAAACTATTATTTAAATGGGACTAGACTTACCAAAACAGAGCAGGAAGGGTATTTGGGAGTGGTAATAGTTAACAAGCTAAAGATGGGTGCACAATGCAGGGCAGTGGCTTCTAAGGCTAGAAAAGATACTATCATGTATTAAAAGAGGTATTGAGGCAAGAGAGGAAAGTATAATTCTGTCACTATATAAATCCTTGTTAAGTATGGAGTGCAGTTCTGGGGACCAATCTCAAAAAAGACATTGTAGACTTAGAAAAAGTTAAGAGAAGGGCCACAAAACTAATAAGGGAATGGAGAATTGATTACTTTTTATAAATATATTCAAGGCCCATATGCAGAGAGGTCAGAAGCTCTGTTTATTCCAAGAAAATTGCTTGTGACAAGAGGTCACAATTTAAGGCTTGAGGAAAGGAGATTTACTCTCCAGCAATGTAAAAGTTTTTTCACTGTAAGAGCAATCACATTGTGGAATGCGTTACCTAAGGAAGTAGTAAATGCTGATACCTTAAATACATTTAAAATGGTTTAAATACATCTCTGACTAGAAACAGAAATCAGGGATATGATTGCTTGTGTAAAAAAGGTCACCTTTTTAATGGGATTCATTTAAGCTCAACTGGAGCTTTTTTGAAAGTAGATTTGTATAGGTTGAACTTGATGGACTTCTGTATTTTTTTCAACCTCATCTACTATGTTACTATGGGATGGATTATGACTAGTAGAAAATACATGGATAGAGAGGGAGAAAATAGCATGGATGTGGAGAGGTTTTTGTAGATATGAGCCTTTAACAGTGCTGATTCCAGAGATTAATGCGATGGGTGGCCAGGGTTGTTTGGTTTGGGAACCTTATGGGGCATTTTTGCTGGTATCAGAGGATATATCTTTATCTGAAACTGTCTGGGTGTTTTGTGGGCATGTCTCAACTAACTTACATGACCATGACAGATGTAATGTGCTGTATTAAATATGATTCATTTGTCATATATTAGAAAAGTATGGGTTTGTGTGTCTAAATGTAAACAATATAAATTATCATCTTTATGAAATATAAATTCACTAAGAGGAACCGTAATTTATATGTTTAAATGAAACAAAGCCTTTTCCATTCTTTAAAAAAATGCATTCTTTACATTTAGATCCATACATGCCTAATTCAATATAAGTTCTATTTAAACTAATGTTAAGTTCATTAAACAAACATTTATTTTTATTAAGGAAAAATCATTCAAAGAATTAAAGATGCAGTATTTTGTATTCGTTGCAACAAATCTCTCAAAGAAAGCCTATCAGTTAAAATGATGAATTTTAACCTTTTCCAATTATTTCAGAGAAGATGTAATTTATATTCTTCAGGCTCCTAGTTACTTGCTTCTCATACCAATGCAAACATTTCTACTTTTAAAAGATGTTCTAAACAACTTTTCAAGGGCATTTTAACCACAGATTTGGGTATAAATTAACCATCTTAGCAATTCACTATGAAATGATTCTGCAAGAAAATTCTGCTATGAAACTTGAAACAAATATTTTAGCAAGTACATCTATTCTTCATATTCCTCACAGAAAATAAACAAAGAGGAGTTTGTGGGATAACATAACAATGTAAACAAAATCAGGTAATAAAGAAGATACATTTTAAAAAAGCAATAATAAGTTAAAGGGACACTAAACCCACATTTTTTCTTTCATGATTCAGATAGAGCATGCAATTTTAAGCAACTTTCTAATTTACTCCTATCATCAATTTTTCTTCATTCTATTGCTATGTTTATTTAAAAAGCAGGAATGTGATGCATATGAGCTGGCCCATTTTTGGTTGAGAACCTGGGTTATGCTTGCTTACTGGTGGGTAAATGTAAGCCTCCAATAAGCAAGCGCTATCCATGGTGCTGAAATTAAAATGGGCTGGCTGCTAAGATTTACATTCCTGCTTTTAAAATAAAGATAGCAAGAGAACTACGAAAAATTGATAATAGGAGTAAATTAGAAAGTCTATCTAAATCATGAAAGAACAAATTTGGGTTCGGTGTCCCTTTAATCTATATAGCTAGCTTGCTAAGACTGGCTGCATTTCTGTTTGCCTGTCTTTCTTAACGATAAAAGGCCTAGCTGGTCGCTACCAGATAAGGTGCCCCTTTTGTAACACAATGTAGTTAACTTAACACTTAACTAAATAACTAAAAATAACACACTGACACAAGAGTGGAGGGTAAAACTATCACTGGCAATTTTATTAAAATTCAACTTTTAAAACTGAGAACCATAAACTGGCTGCAAATTGGATGGCGGCAAGTGAGTTCTAAAATTAGTGTCCTCAACACGACAGGAGGTCAATGGCTAGGGGCAGCAGCGAAGGAACACTCCACTCAGGATAGAGGCAATGAAGTTATCGGGAGTTGCAAAGACCCAAAAACGAAGGCTGGGTCTCCTCGGAATTACCTAAGGCATTGCCCAGCCTTTTCCCATCCGGCCATTACTCCACCCCAACCTCTCTATCTGCAATGAGACCGGTCATGACCTCCCACCAAGAGGAACACTTGTCGAAAATATAAAGTAATAGCAAATATAAAGTAATTTGTTTTTTGGGGGCTTTTTTTAGGGCTGTAAATGTAAATATTTTGAAACTGATTAAGCATGAGATCTATGCCAGCATCTTTAACATGTACCCCATCAGGTCTGTATAGGTGTCTGGTGCCGGCCGTAATGTTGTTGTGGCGGACAACAAAACCACCACCACCAGTCACGGCTTTGCTCACCACTCTATTCACTTTCTTGCGGACTCTATATGCCGCACCTGCAGTTCCCATAAACCTCCAGTGGAGCCTAGCTATAATGTTGGACCACCCTATGGCAACCGCTGGAGCCCATGCCCGCAACCAGCCGATGTCTGCTAGTATAATGTTTTGTTATATATTTTAGATTACAATATTATTTATGACTATCTCAGCAGTAACCTCCAACGTGTTTGTATATTCAGGTTTACAATATAATTTACTATTGTTTCATCAGTAACCTCCCATATATTTGTATTATTTTACTGTAGTTCTGATCAGGTGATATCTTTTTAAACACAGTGGATTATATTTGTGGAGTAAAAAGGATTCAGTTAGGATAAATATATACAGAATTGTTAAACATTAAACAAGATATTAACAGGCAATATACCATTTAATTATATACACAACAAACTCTCTGATGCACTATAAAATAAAAATATACTATGTCTCTTACGGCTAGATTTAGAGTTCTGCGGCCAAATGGGTGCGTTAGCTAAGCGTGTATTTTTTCCCCCGCACCTTTTAAATACCGCTGGTATTTAGAGTTCTCAGAAGGGCTGCGTTAGGCTCCAAAAAGGAAGCATATAGCATATTTTACCGCCACTGCAACTCTCAATACCAGCGGTGTTTACGGACGCGGCCAGCTTAAAAAACGTGCTCGTGCACAATTCCCCCATAGGAAACAATGGGGCAGTTTGGGCTGAAAAAAACTTAAAAACAGCCGCAAAAAAACAGCGTTCAGCTCCTAACGCAGCCCCATTGTTTCATATGGGAAAACACTTCCTATGTCTGCACCTAACACCCTAACATGTACCCCGAGTCTAAACACCCCTAGCCTTACACTTATTAACCCCTAATCTGCCGCACCCGCTATCGCTGACCCCTGCATATTATCCAAAGTCTTCATCCTATCCGGGCAGAAGAGGAGATCCGGACCGGCAAACATCTTCATCCAGGCGGCATCTTCTATCTTCTTCAATCCGGCGCGGAGCGGGACCATCTTCAAGCAGCCGACGCGGAGCCATCCTTCTTCACCGACGGACTAACGATGAATGAAGGTTCCTTTAAGGGACGTCATCCAAGATGGCGCCCCTCGAATTCCGATTGGCTGATAGGATCAGCCAATCGGAATTAAGGTAGGAAAAATTCTATCAGCCAATCAGATTCAAGTTCAATCCGATTGGCTGATTGGATCAGCCAATCAGATTGAGCTTGCATTCTATTGGCTGTCCGGATCTCCTCTTCTGCCCGGATAGGATGAAGACTTTGGACCCTCTGGAGGAGCTCTTCTTGCCGGATAGGATGAAGACTTCAGACCTTCTTCTGGACGGATCGGTGATACCTGGTGTGCTGAAGACAAGGTAGGGAGATCTTCAGGGGCTTAGTGTTAGGTTTATTTAAGGGGGGTTTGGGTTAGATTAGGGGTATGTGGGTGGTGGGTTGTAATGTTGTGGGGGGGGTATTGTATGTTTTTTTTACAGGCAAAAGAGCAGAATTCTTTGGGGCATGCCCTGCAAAAGGCCCTTTTAAGGGCTGGTAAGGTAAAAGAGCTTTACAATTTTTATTTTAGAATAGGGTAGGGCATTTTTTTATTTTGGGGGGCTTTGTTATTTTTTTAGGGGGCTTAGAGTAGGTGTAATTAGTTTAAAATTCTTGTAATCTTTTTTATTTTTTGTAATTTAGTGTTTGTTTGTTTTTTGTAATTTAGTGTTTGTTTTTGTAATTTAGTTTAGTTGATATAATTGTAGGTAATTGTAGGTAGTTTATTTAATTTATTTATTGATAGTGTAGTGTTAGGTTTAATTGTAACTTAGGTTAGGATTTATTTTAAAGTTAATTTTGTAATTATTTTAACTAGGTAACTATTAAATAGTTATTAACTATTTAATAGCTATTGTACCTGGTTAAAATAAATACAAAGTTGCCTGTAAAATAAATATTAATCCTAAAATAGCTACAATATAATTATTATTTATATTGTTGCTATGTTAGGGTTTATTTTACAGGTAAGTATTTAGCTTTAAATAGGATTAATTTATTTAATAAGATTTATTTTATTTCGTTAGATTAAAATTATATTTAATTTAGGGGGGTGTTAGGGTTAGGGTTAGACTTAGCTTTAGGGGTTAATACATTTATTAGAGTAGCGGCGAGGTCCGGTCGGCAGATTAGGGGTTAATAATTGTAGGTAGGTAGCGGCGATGTTGGGGGGGCAGATTAGGGGTTAATAAATATTATGTAGGTGTCGGCGGTGTTAGGGGCAGCAGATTAGGGGTACATAGGGATAATGTAGGTGGCGGCGGTGTGCGGTCGGCAGATTAGGGGTTAAAAAAATGTAATAGAGTGGCGGCGATGTGGGGGGGCCTCGGTTTAGGGGTACATAGGTAGTGTATGGGTGTTAGTGTACTTTAGAGCACAGTAGTTAAGAGCTTTATGAACCGGCGTTAGCCCAGAAAGCTCTTAACTCCTGGCTTTTCTCTGCGGCTGGAGTCTTGTCATTAGATATCTAACGCACACTTCAGCCAAGACTCTAAATACCAGCGTTAGAAAGATCCCATTGAAAAGATAGGATACACAATTGGCGTAGGGGGATCTGCGGTATGGAAAAGTCGCGGCTGGAAAGTGAGCATTAGACCCTTTCATGACTGACTCTAAATACCAGGGGGCGGTAAAAACCAGTGTTAGGACCCCCTAACGCTGGTTTTGACGGCTAATGAAGAACTCTAAATCTAGGCGTTAGTTTTTAACCCTATAGGTACAGATCTAACAGTGCAGTCATAACAATGCAAAATAAACCAGCGAGAACCAGCTATGCAGTATGTGTTACAAATGGTTATTTAATACAATCTTAGCCAAATATTACCATTAAAATTATGTCTTGGTAACCTAACAATACAATGCAATTAGTCAGATTCAGAATGGATATGCATAGCTAATGAACACATAAAACCCTTTGTGAATACTTCAACAGGTCTCAGCCTTAGAGAATATAATATAGCTAAATTAAATATTTTTAAACATAATGGGCGCCATGTACTAAGCTTCGAAGTGACCGTCCGTCTGTATTTCCGCATCAAAATGCGCTCACGATCTGCTTCTCGTATGTATCAATCTGCGATCTGCTCGAAAAACCACTATTTTCATCAGCGATCGTAATTTTACTCAACTCATCGTTCCGAAGCCTTTTTCCACCTACTACATGTTCGATCGCACGTAAATTCGCTGTAATCGGAAATTATGAATGTTACAACTAATCCGCCCGCTCCAACTTTCACTGTAACTTCGCGTGATTTGCTTCGCGACCATTTAGGTAGCGAATACAATAGAAAACTATAGGGGGTATCAACCTGACGCCAGGTAGAAGTACTTAAGTGAAAGGACTAGACTACTATTGTAGCATTATTGGTTTTTGGATCAGTGAATGAAGATGGAGACAGTTTTACACATGTTTCTTTTCCGATTAATTCAATTACGAGGAAGAAGGGCTATACAGGCACCGGTTAACAACTTGCAAAGAAGGAGAGGTAGAAGAATTAGAGTCCCTAGAGTTTTCCTTCCACGTATGGGTTTGGAAAGCATTTCTGATCGAGAGATTATCCAGAGATTCCGTTTGGTAAATAAACAATATTCTAAGATTTCTGGGAAAATGCACATTCTTATACATGTCAGCAGCCAGACGTTGCCGCTTGTCTGGCGATTATGACACCTAGATCGTCACGTGGGTAAAGAACTAAATCAATCAGGTCGCAGACTGCTTCTTAACTTTGCTCTTTCGCGCCGAACGAAGCTTCAAAGTTATCAATAATCCGATTGTCTTCGACACACAATAGACGCGAAATTTTACGGCTTGGTTTTTAGTACATTCATGTAATGAAGTGCCATCCGCATGGTGCGAATGCCGGCGGGTTATTTCGATACGGTCTGTGCGAAAAAATTGACGCCTTAGTACATGGCGCCCAATGCCCAGAGCTTTCCTTATAACAAGCCAAAAATTAACTAAACAATATCTATGAAAGGATTTCTTGTATTATTTGGTTCCTAGAAATTATAAATCAGAATATAGGGGTTGTACATATACATAAATGGGCTTATAATTTATATCATGCCTATCTCAATAAAGACTTTAAATGCAATAACTGCTTGTATATAAGTAAATACATTTTATACTTCCCCACAAATATTTGCTCTCCAAGCCTCTAATCAAGCTATATGTTCCCACTGTATCCGGTCCCACAGAATCTCTTAGTCCACAGGAAAAACAGGCAAAAGTTTCCAAGGATATCAAAAATATAAGATGGGTACCACCAGGAATCAAAGTTCTCTTTCAGGGAATTTTTGAACAGCGCTTTCAGCACACTTTCAATCAGTGTAAGATCCTCTGTGAGTGTCCTGTGACCCAATTTATCCTGAACTATAACTCCGCCCTAATCTCTAACAGCCATTCACCAATGTGTAAGGATCTGCAATGCTGTGATTGGATGAACACTAATTAACTTTTGGGAATAATTCACCCAATGTTAAGTATAGCTGGTTGTACTTTTACTAACTGGCCACAAGATGGTGATTGGAAGTTGTGCCATGAAAGTGAACAATTTCTTACATTTAATTTTCTTTTTCTTTACTTTATATTTTTGTTTGTCTTTGTAGAATTTATATCTTTAACCCCTTAGTGACCGAGGACGTGCAGGGTACGTCTGAAAAAAAAAGGCAGTTAACGCCTGACGACGTACCCTGCACGTCCTCGGCTAAAGTGAGTGCTGGAAGCGATCAAGATCGCTTCCAGGCACTATTACAGTACTGCAGGGATGCCTCGATGTCTGGGCATCCCTGCAGTGCTGTTACGGAGTGCCGGGACCGGAGCGATCACTCCCCCTTGAGTGATCACTTCCGGTTTTGCTCCACGTGGAGCCCGGCAGTGCAGCAGAGCATCGGAAGCGATCGGACACGCTTCCGATGCTCTGCTAGTGTGCTAAGTGCCTCGGTGGGTCGAGGCACTTAGTTAGTATATAAATTAAATAAAAAATGGGAAAAAAAAAATAAAATATAAAATAAAAAAGCCCCACATATAGCGCCCCCCCCCCCTCCCCCATGAGGCTTCCAAAATGGCGATGCCCGGTGCATCATGGGGCATCTGGGGGTGTCCCTAGCCTGTCTCACCATAGGGGCAAGCTAGGGTCACCCAATCTGAGCCTTCTTAGAAAAAAAAAATAATAATAATAAAATACCCCATTTGTCTGATCATGTCAATATTTGTAAATATTGACTCTGGTCAGTGTGGATCTCCCTACCTCTCCTCACTTGCCATTTTGTTGGAGAAAGAGAGAGACCTGTATTTTAGCAGAGAGAGATTTATTTCTTTTATTTGTTAAAAAATTTAAAATCCAAAGGCTCTTTTCAGAGCCATTAACCCCTAGCTTGCCAGTGATCACTATAAATCACTGGCAGTAGCACAGCTGCACTTTTTTTTGCTGTCTGTGCATTTTTTTAGGGGTTAATTTTTGTTGTTGTATTTTTTTTTAAAAACTCAAAGGCTCCTTTCAGAGCCATTTAGCTAATTTAATTTAAAGACTATTTAACCCCTAGCTTGCCAGTGATCGCTATACATCACTGGCATTAGCATAGCTGTACTTTTTTGCTGTCTGTGCATTTTTTAGGGGTTAATTTTTGTTGTTGTAATTTTTTAAAAACCTAAACGCTCCTTTCAGAGCCATTTAGCTAATTTAATTTAATTTAAATAGTATTTAACCCCTAGCTTGCCAGTGATCGCTATACATCACTGGCATTAGCATAGCTGTACTTTTTTGCTGTCTGTGCATTTTTTTAGGGGTTAATTTTTGTTGTTGTAATTTTTTAAAAACCCAAAGGCTCCTTTCAGAGCCATTTAGCTAATTTAATTTAATTTAAAGAGTATTTAACCCCTAGCTTGCCAGTGATCGCTATAAATCACTGGCATTAGCATAGCTGTACATTTTTGCTGTCTGTGCATTTTTTTAGGGGTTAATTTTTGTTGTTGTCATTTTTTAAAAACCCAAAGGCTCCTTTCAGAGCCATTTAGCTAATTTAATTTAATTTAAAGAGTATTTAACCCCTAGCTTGCCAGTGATCGCTATAAATCACTGGCATTAGCATAGCTGTACTTTTTTTTAAAAAAACCAAAAGGCCATTTAGTTAATTTAATTTAAAGAGTATTTAACCCCTAGCTTGCCAGTGATTGCTATAAATCACTGGCATTAGCATAGCTGTACTTTTTTTAAAAAAAACCCAAAGGCCATTTAGTTAATTTAATTTAAAGAGTATTTAACCCCTAGCTTGCCAGTGATCGCTATAAATCACTGGCATTAGCATAGCTGTACTTTTTTTTAAAAAAACCCAAAGGCCATTTAGTTAATTAATTAATTTTGGTTTTCTGTGACAGATACAAAAATGTCACAGAAAAGATATAGTGTAGAGGAGGCGTATGCCATCCTTGCGTCAGAGTCAGATGCCTCTATGTCTGACTCAGACCCCAATTTTGACCCTGCCATATGCTCAGATACATCATTAGATGCAGTCTCAACTGATAGTGATGTATCTGTGGCTGCTAGCCCCCCTGCCAGCCCCCCTGCTAGCCCCCCTGCCAGCCCCCCTGCTAGAAGGAGGCGTGTTGCTGCCATTGCCGCTGAAGAGTGGGTAACGCCTCATCTCCAGAGGCCAGATATCCCACCCTTCACAGCAAATGCTGGCATAAATATAGATGTGGCAGGTTTTAGCCCCCAACAGTTTCTGGAGGTGTTTCTGGGTGATGATGTATTGGGGAACATTGTCGCCCAAACTAATTTATATGCCCATCAGTACCGTGCTGCAAAGCCTGAAACATATTTGGCAAAGCAGCAATGGGCCCCCATCAATGTGCCAGAATTTAAAAAATTCTGGGCATTGACTATGCTGATGGGCATCATAAAGAAACCCTCCGTTCGCTCCTACTGGAGCAGTAGCCCCATCTGCTCTACCCCCATTTTCTCCCAGAGTATGTCGAGGCAGAGATATGAAATGATTCTTCATTTCATGCACTTCAGCGACAACAGCCTGTGCCCCCCTAGGGAGCATCCCCAATTTGACAGGCTGTATAAAATCCGCCCCCTGATTACCCACTTTTCTGCCAGGTTTGCAGAGGCTTATACACCTGGAAGGAATATATGCGTTGATGAATCCCTGATGAAGTATAAGGGAAGGCTGGGATTCAAGCAGTATATTCCTTCCAAGCGCTCCAGGTATGGGGTAAAGGTGTATAAGCTCTGTGATAGCGAGACTGGGTATACTCAGGCCTTCCGGGTGTATGAGGGAAAGGATAGCCACCTTGACCCTCCAGGTTGCCCAGAACATATGGGAACCACTGGCAAGATTGTCTGGGACCTGATATTACCCCTAATGAACAAAGAGTATCACTTGTACTTAGACAATTTTTATACAAGTGTCCTTTTGTTCAAGCTACTGTATTGCTTTGATACAGTAGCTTGCGGTACTATTAAAAAGAACCGCAAAGGTTTCCCAGGACAACTTGTACGCACCCGGCTACGAAGGGGGGAGACCTCTGCTCTGCGCCAAGAGGAGCTGTTGGCACTGAAGTACAGAGACAAGAAGGATGTATACCTTCTTACCACCATCCACACAGAGAGGACGGTGGCGGTCTCTGTACGTGGCAGAGCTGAGATCATAAGGAAGCCAGTGTGCATCAAGTCTTATAACAGACATATGGGTGGGGTTGATCTGGCAGATCAGCTGCTGCAGCCCTACCTAATTATGCGGAAGACAAGGGCCTGGTACAAAAAGGTTGCAATTTACCTAATGCAGATTGCAACCCACAACGCTTTTTTGTTGTTCAAAAAAGCAAACCCCGGAATGAAACTGACTTTTTTACAATTTCAGCTCCAGATCATTTCGGGGATTTTGTACCATGATGCACCTGCTCCCCGGGCGGTGATGGGAGAGAGCAGAGTTGGGGCTACTCATTTTATTTTTAAAATCCCCCCTACTGCCGCAAAGCAGAGACCACAAAAAAAATGCAGAGTCTGTACCAAGAGGGGGCAGAGAAGGGACACTGTATATCACTGTCCTGATTGCCCTGGACAGCCTGGACTCTGCATTGGGGACTGCTTCAAGCGGTACCATACAATGGTCAATTTTTAAAAAATAAATAAATTTGCTGTTATTTTTTTTTTGTTATGTTTACTGTTAAATTTTTTGTTATTTTTTTACTTTTAATGTGCCAGATTTTTACATTTCACTAATATATTTTTTTTTCTAAAATGGGGCTGTTCTTTTTTTTTTTTTACAAAAACCCCTGTCAAACCTATGCATGGGGACATAGGTGTACTCAGGGTGCCTAGCAGAAAACAACCTGTAGTATTTTTTTTGCACTAACTTACAACAGTCTCTCCTAAATCATAGTCAAAAAGCAATGTGTGTGTAAAAATGAAAATTGAAAAAATACCACCATACACTTTCTCCAATTTTTTTTAGCTAAAACAGTTACTTCAAATGCATCAAAGCACACCATATACAATACCTTGGGGTGTCAACATTTCAAAAATATGCACATTCATGGCAATAAATAAAAGTGGGGTTTACAATAGGCCCCAAACTAAAGATAGGCCTATCAGAAGAAATACTCTCACTTAATAACTAAAATCACAAGTCATAAAATTGTAACATAACCTTCCCAAAATCCTGGCAAACCTATGCATGGGGGGCATAGGTGTACTCAGGGTGCCTAGCAGAAAACAACCTGAAGTATTTTTTTGCACTAACTTACAACAGTCTCTCCTAAATCATAGTCAAAAAGCAATGTGTGTGTAAAAATGAAAATTGAAAAAATGCCACCATACACTTTCTCCAATTTTTTTAGCTAAAACAGTTACTTCAAATGCATCAAAGCACACCATATACAATACCTTGGGGTGTCAACATTTCAAAAATATGCACATTCATGGAAACAAATAAATTGGGGTATGTTAAAATACCCCCAAAAAGACAATAGGCAAAGAAAATATGTTAAATGTGAAAAAAAAATCACAAACGCATGTTGGACATTTGGCATTACACCCCCCGAACAAGCCAAGAAACTTATGCATAGGTGGTATCACTGTACTCAGGAGATGTTGGTGAACACATATTGGGGTCTTCTTTGGCAGTAACACATAACAGGAGCTGAGAATTCATGTCTAAAGTACAATGTGTGTGAAAAATAACACACAAAAAATGACTGCCTAATAGTTTGACAAAGAATTAGTGCATGGAAAGTGTTAAAATACCAGCATTTGAAATACCCTAGGGTGTCTACTTTTCAAAAATATATGGTTTGATGGGGGTAAATTACATTGGCCGGCTTCAGAAATGTCCTACATAGGACATGGGTGCATGGGATGTGAAAATTCCAAGTTGAAAAACTGGAATGCGCCCCCTAAAAATAAGGCCTTTTAGCCCCCAGAGAACCCAACACACCTATACATGGGTGGTATCACTGTACTCAGGAGATGTTGTTGAATACATATTGAGTTTTTTTTTGGCAGTAACACATAACAGGGACTGAGAATATATGCCTAAAGTACAACGTGTGTGAAAAATAACACAAAAAAAATGACTACCCAAAAGTTTGACAAAGACTAGTGGTTGAAATAGTGCATGGAAAGTGTTAAAATACCAGCATTTGAAATACCCTAGTGTGTCTACTTTTCAAAAATATATGGTTTGATGGGGGTAATTTACATTGCCCGGCTTCAGAAATGTCCCAAATAGGACATGGGTGCATGATGACAGATATGAAAATTCCAAGTTGAAAAACTGGAATGCGCCCCCTAAAAATAAGGCCTTTTAGCCCCCAGAGAACCCAACACACCTATACATGGGTGGTATCACTGTACTCAGGAGATGTTGTTGAATACATATTGAGTTTTTTTTTGGCAGTAACACATAACAGGGACTGAGAATATATGCCTAAAGTACAATGTGTGTGAAAAATAATGCAAAAAAATGACTACCTAAAAGTTTGACAAAGACTAGTGGTTGAATTAGTGCATGGAAAGTGTTAAAATACCAGCATTTGAAATACCCTAGGGTGTCTACTTTTCAAAAATATATGGTTTGATGGGGGTAATTTACATTGGCCGGCTTCAGAAATGTCCCAAATAGGACATGGGTGCATGATGACAGATGTGAAAATTCCAAGTTGAAAAACTGGAATGCGCCCCCTAAAATTAAGGCCTTTTAGCCCCCAGAGAACCCGACACACCTATACATGGGGGGTATCACTGTACTCAGGAGATGTTGTTGAATACATATTGAGTTTTTTTTTTTTGGCAGTAACACATAACAGGGACTGAGAATATATGCCTAAAGTACAATGTGTGTGAAAAATAATGCAAAAAAATGACTACCTAAAAGTTTGACAAAGACTAGTGGTTGAATTAGTGCATGGAAAGTGTTAAAATACCAGCATTTGAAATACCCTAGGGTGTCTACTTTTCAAAAATATATGGTTTGATGGGGGTAATTTACATTGGCCGGCTTCAGAAATGTCCCAAATAGGACATGGGTGCATGATGACAGATGTGAAAATTCCAAGTTGAAAAACTGGAATGCGCCCCCTAAAATTAAGGCCTTTTAGCCCCCAGAGAACCCGACACACCTATACATGGGGGGTATCACTGTACTCAGGAGATGTTGTTGAATACATATTGAGGGTTTTTTTTGGCAGTAACACATAACAGGGACTGAGAATATATGCCTAAAGTACAATGTGTGTGAAAAATAATGCAAAAAATGACTACCTAAAAGTTTGACAAAGACTAGTGGTTGAATTAGTGCATGGAAAGTGTTAAAATACCAGCATTTGAAATACCCTAGGGTGTCTACTTTTCAAAAATATATGGTTTGATGGGGGTAATTTACATTGGCCGGCTTCAGAAATGTCCCAAATAGGACATGGGTGCATGATGACAGATGTGAAAATTCCAAGTTGAAAAACTGGAATGCGCCCCCTAAAATTAAGGCCTTTTAGCCCCCAGAGAACCCGACACACCTATACATGGGGGGTATCACTGTACTCAGGAGATGTTGTTGAATACATATTGAGGGTTTTTTTGGCAGTAACACATAACAGGGACTGAGAATATATGCCTAAAGTACAATGTGTGTGAAAAATAATGCAAAAAAATGACTACCTAAAAGTTTGACAAAGACTAGTGGTTGAATTAGTGCATGGAAAGTGTTAAAATACCAGCATTTGAAATACCCTAGGGTGTCTACTTTTCAAAAATATACGGTTTGATGGGGGTAATTTACATTGGCCGGCTTCAGAAATGTCCCAAATAGGACATGGGTGCATGATGACAGATGTGAAAATTCCAAGTTGAAAAACTGGAATGCGCCCCCTAAAATTAAGGCCTTTTAGCCCCCAGAGAACCCGACACACCTATACATGGGGGGTATCACTGTACTCAGGAGATGTTGTTGAATACATATTGAGGGTTTTTTTTGGCAGTAACACATAACAGGGACTGAGAATATATGCCTAAAGTACAATGTGTGTGAAAAATAATGCAAAAAAATGACTACCTAAAAGTTTGACAAAGACTAGTGGTTGAATTAGTGCATGGAAAGTGTTAAAATACCAGCATTTGAAATACCCTAGGGTGTCTACTTTTCAAAAATATATGGTTTGATGGGGGTAATTTACATTGGCCGGCTTCAGAAATGTCCCAAATAGGACATGGGTGCATGATGACAGATGTGAAAATTCCAAGTTGAAAAACTGGAATGCCCCCCCTAAAATTAAGGCCTTTTAGCCCCCAGAGAACCCGACACACCTATACATGGGGGGTATCACTGTACTCAGGAGATGTTGTTGAATACATATTGAGGTTTTTTTTGGCAGTAACACATAACAGGGACTGAGAATATATGCCTAAAGTACAATGTGTGTGAAAAATAATGCAAAAAAATGACTACCTAAAGGTTTGACAAAGACTAGTGGTTGAATTAGTGCATGGAAAGTGTTAAAATACCAGCATTTGAAATACCCTAGGGTGTCTACTTTTCAAAAATATATGGTTTGATGGGGGTAATTTACATTGGCCGGCTTCAGAAATGTCCCAAATAGGACATGGGTGCATGATGACAGATGTGAAAATTCCAAGTTGAAAAACTGGAATGCGCCCCCTAAAATTAAGGCCTTTTAGCCCCCAGAGAACCCGACACACCTATACATGGGGGGTATCACTGTACTCAGGAGATGTTGTTGAATACATATTGAGTTTTTTTTTTGGCAGTAACACATAACAGGGACTGAGAATATATGCCTAAAGTACAATGTGTGTGAAAAATAATGCAAAAAAATGACTACCTAAAAGTTTGACAAAGACTAGTGGTTGAATTAGTGCATGGAAAGTGTTAAAATACCAGCATTTGAAATACCCTAGGGTGTCTACTTTTCAAAAATATATGGTTTGATGGGGGTAATTTACATTGGCCGGCTTCAGAAATGTCCCAAATAGGACATGAGTGCATGATGACAGATGTGAAAATTCCAAGTTGAAAAACTGGAATGCGCCCCCTAAAATTAAGGCCTTTTAGCCCCCAGAGAACCCGACACACCTATACATGGGGGGTATCACTGTACTCAGGAGATGTTGTTGAATACATATTGAGGGTTTTTTTGGCAGTAACACATAACAGGGACTGAGAATATATGCCTAAAGTACAATGTGTGTGAAAAATAATGCAAAAAAATGACTACCTAAAAGTTTGACAAAGACTAGTGGTTGAATTAGTGCATGGAAAGTGTTAAAATACCAGCATTTGAAATACCCTAGGGTGTCTACTTTTCAAAAATATATGGTTTGATGGGGGTAATTTACATTGGCCGGCTTCAGAAATGTCCCAAATAGGACATGGGTGCATGATGACAGATGTGAAAATTCCAAGTTGAAAAACTGGAATGCCCCCCCTAAAATTAAGGCCTTTTAGCCCCCAGAGAACCCGACACACCTATACATGGGGGGTATCACTGTACTCAGGAGATGTTGTTGAATACATATTGAGGTTTTATTTGGCAGTAACACATAACAGGGACTGAGAATATATGCCTAAAGTACAATGTGTGTGAAAAATAATGCAAAAAAATGACTACCTAAAAGTTTGACAAAGACTAGTGGTTGAATTAGTGCATGGAAAGTGTTAAAATACCAGCATTTGAAATACCCTAGGGTGTCTACTTTTCAAAAATATATGGTTTGATGGGGGTAATTTACATTGGCCGGCTTCAGAAATGTCCCAAATAGGACATGGGTGCATGATGACAGATGTGAAAATTCCAAGTTGAAAAACTGGAATGCGCCCCCTAAAATTAAGGCCTTTTAGCCCCCAGAGAACCCGACACACCTATACATGGGGGGTATCACTGTACTCAGGAGATGTTGTTGAATACATATTGAGGTTTTTTTTGGCAGTAACACATAACAGGGACTGAGAATATATGCCTAAAGTACAATGTGTGTGAAAAATAATGCAAAAAAATGACTACCTAAAAGTTTGACAAAGACTAGTGGTTGAATTAGTGCATGGAAAGTGTTAAAATACCAGCATTT
This sequence comes from Bombina bombina, assembly GCF_027579735.1. Classification (NCBI taxonomy): domain Eukaryota; kingdom Metazoa; phylum Chordata; class Amphibia; order Anura; family Bombinatoridae; genus Bombina; species Bombina bombina. The sequence continues at coordinate 930,753,944 of NC_069501.1, read as the reverse complement.
GAAATACCCTAGGGTGTCTACTTTTCAAAAATATATGGTTTGATGGGGGTAATTTACATTGGCCGGCTTCAGAAATGTCCCAAATAGGACATGGGTGCATGATGACAGATGTGAAAATTCCAAGTTGAAAAACTGGAATGCACCCCCTAAAATTAAGGCCTTTTAGCCCCCAGAGAACCCGACACACCTATACATGGGGGGTATCACTGTACTCAGGAGATGTTGTTGAATACATATTGAGGGTTTTTTTGGCAGTAACACATAACAGGGATTGAGAATATATGCCTAAAGTACAATGTGTGTGAAAAATAATGCAAAAAAATGACTACCTAAAAGTTTGACAAAGACTAGTGGTTGAATTAGTGCATGGAAAGTGTTAAAATACCAGCATTTGAAATACCCTAGGGTGTCTACTTTTCAAAAATATATGGTTTGATGGGGGTAATTTACATTGGCCGGCTTCAGAAATGTCCCAAATAGGACATGGGTGCATGATGACAGATGTGAAAATTCCAAGTTGAAAAACTGGAATGCCCCCCCTAAAATTAAGGCCTTTTAGCCCCCAGAGAACCCGACACACCTATACATGGGGGGTATCACTGTACTCAGGAGATGCTGTTGAATACATATTGAGGTTTTTTTTGGCAGTAACACATAACAGGGACTGAGAATATATGCCTAAAGTACAATGTGTGTGAAAAATAATGCAAAAAAATGACTACCTAAAAGTTTGACAAAGACTAGTGGTTGAATTAGTGCATGGAAAGTGTTAAAATACCAGCATTTGAAATACCCTAGGGTGTCTACTTTTCAAAAATATATGGTTTGATGGGGGTAATTTACATTGGCCGGCTTCAGAAATGTCCCAAATAGGACATGGGTGCATGATGACAGATGTGAAAATTCCAAGTTGAAAAACTGGAATGCGCCCCCTAAAATTAAGGCCTTTTAGCCCCCAGAGAACCCGACACACCTATACATGGGGGGTATCACTGTACTCAGGAGATGTTGTTGAATACATATTGAGTTTTTTTTTTGGCAGTAACACATAACAGGGACTGAGAATATATGCCTAAAGTACAATGTGTGTGAAAAATAATGCAAAAAAATGACTACCTAAAAGTTTGACAAAGACTAGTGGTTGAATTAGTGCATGGAAAGTGTTAAAATACCAGCATTTGAAATACCCTAGGGTGTCTACTTTTCAAAAATATATGGTTTGATGGGGGTAATTTACATTGGCCGGCTTCAGAAATGTCCCAAATAGGACATGAGTGCATGATGACAGATGTGAAAATTCCAAGTTGAAAAACTGGAATGCGCCCCCTAAAATTAAGGCCTTTTAGCCCCCAGAGAACCCGACACACCTATACATGGGGGGTATCACTGTACTCAGGAGATGTTGTTGAATACATATTGAGGGTTTTTTTGGCAGTAACACATAACAGGGACTGAGAATATATGCCTAAAGTACAATGTGTGTGAAAAATAATGCAAAAAAATGACTACCTAAAAGTTTGACAAAGACTAGTGGTTGAATTAGTGCATGGAAAGTGTTAAAATACCAGCATTTGAAATACCCTAGGGTGTCTACTTTTCAAAAATATATGGTTTGATGGGGGTAATTTACATTGGCCGGCTTCAGAAATGTCCCAAATAGGACATGGGTGCATGATGACAGATGTGAAAATTCCAAGTTGAAAAACTGGAATGCCCCCCTAAAATTAAGGCCTTTTAGCCCCCAGAGAACCCGACACACCTATACATGGGGGGTATCACTGTACTCAGGAGATGTTGTTGAATACATATTGAGGTTTTTTTTGGCAGTAACACATAACAGGGACTGAGAATATATGCCTAAAGTACAATGTGTGTGAAAAATAATGCAAAAAAATGACTACCTAAAAGTTTGACAAAGACTAGTGGTTGAATTAGTGCATGGAAAGTGTTAAAATACCAGCATTTGAAATACCCTAGGGTGTCTACTTTTCAAAAATATATGGTTTGATGGGGGTAATTTACATTGGCCGGCTTCAGAAATGTCCCAAATAGGACATGGGTGCATGATGACAGATGTGAAAATTCCAAGTTGAAAAACTGGAATGCGCCCCCTAAAATTAAGGCCTTTTAGCCCCCAGAGAACCCGACACACCTATACATGGGGGGTATCACTGTACTCAGGAGATGTTGTTGAATACATATTGAGGGTTTTTTTGGCAGTAACACATAACAGGGACTGAGAATATATGCCTAAAGTACAATGTGTGTGAAAAATAATGCAAAAAAATGACTACCTAAAAGTTTGACAAAGACTAGTGGTTGAATTAGTGCATGGAAAGTGTTAAAATACCAGCATTTGAAATACCCTAGGGTGTCTACTTTTCAAAAATATATGGTTTGATGGGGGTAATTTACATTGGCCGGCTTCAGAAATGCCCCAAATAGGACATGGGTGCATGATGACAGATGTGAAAATTCCAAGTTGAAAAACTGGAATGCCCCCCCCTAAAATTAAGGCCTTTTAGCCCCCAGAGAACCCGACACACCTATACATGGGGGGTATCACTGTACTCAGGAGATGTTGTTGAATACATATTGAGGTTTTTTTTGGCAGTAACACATAACAGGGACTGAGAATATATGCCTAAAGTACAATGTGTGTGAAAAATAATGCAAAAAAATGACTACCTAAAAGTTTGACAAAGACTAGTGGTTGAATTAGTGCATGGAAAGTGTTAAAATACCAGCATTTGAAATACCCTAGGGTGTCTACTTTTCAAAAATATATGGTTTGATGGGGGTAATTTACATTGGCCGGCTTCAGAAATGTCCCAAATAGGACATGGGTGCATGATGACAGATGTGAAAATTCCAAGTTGAAAAACTGGAATGCGCCCCCTAAAATTAAGGCCTTTTAGCCCCCAGAGAACCCGACACACCTATACATGGGGGGTATCACTGTACTCAGGAGATGTTGTTGAATACATATTGAGGTTTTTTTTGGCAGTAACACATAACAGGGACTGAGAATATATGCCTAAAGTACAATGTGTGTGAAAAATAATGCAAAAAAATGACTACCTAAAAGTTTGACAAAGACTAGTGGTTGAATTAGTGCATGGAAAGTGTTAAAATACCAGCATTTGAAATACCCTAGGGTGTCTACTTTTCAAAAATATATGGTTTGATGGGGGTAATTTACATTGGCCGGCTTCAGAAATGTCCCAAATAGGACATGGGTGCATGATGACAGATGTGAAAATTCCAAGTTGAAAAACTGGAATGCCCCCCTAAAATTAAGGCCTTTTAGCCCCCAGAGAACCCGACACACCTATACATGGGGGGTATCACTGTACTCAGGAGATGTTGTTGAATACATATTGAGGTTTTTTTTGGCAGTAACACATAACAGGGACTGAGAATATATGCCTAAAGTACAATGTGTGTGAAAAATAATGCAAAAAAAATGACTACCTAAAAGTTTGACAAAGACTAGTGGTTGAATTAGTGCATGGAAAGTGTTAAAATACCAGCATTTGAAATACCCTAGGGTGTCTACTTTTCAAAAATATATGGTTTGATGGGGGTAATTTACATTGGCCGGCTTCAGAAATGTCCCAAATAGGACATGGGTGCATGATGACAGATGTGAAAATTCCAAGTTGAAAAACTGGAATGCGCCCCCTAAAATTAAGGCCTTTTAGCCCCCAGAGAACCCGACACACCTATACATGGGGGGTATCACTGTACTCAGGAGATGTTGTTGAATACATATTGAGGGTTTTTTTGGCAGTAACACATAACAGGGACTGAGAATATATGCCTAAAGTACAATGTGTGTGAAAAATAATGCAAAAAAATGACTACCTAAAAGTTTGACAAAGACTAGTGGTTGAATTAGTGCATGGAAAGTGTTAAAATACCAGCATTTGAAATACCCTAGGGTGTCTACTTTTCAAAAATATATGGTTTGATGGGGGTAATTTACATTGGCCGGCTTCAGAAATGTCCCAAATAGGACATGGGTGCATGATGACAGATGTGAAAATTCCAAGTTGAAAAACTGGAATGCCCCCCCTAAAATTAAGGCCTTTTAGCCCCCAGAGAACCCGACACACCTATACATGGGGGGTATCACTGTACTCAGGAGATGTTGTTGAATACATATTGAGGTTTTTTTTGGCAGTAACACATAACAGGGACTGAGAATATATGCCTAAAGTACAATGTGTGTGAAAAATAATGCAAAAAAATGACTACCTAAAAGTTTGACAAAGACTAGTGGTTGAATTAGTGCATGGAAAGTGTTAAAATACCAGCATTTGAAATACCCTAGGGTGTCTACTTTTCAAAAATATATGGTTTGATGGGGGTAATTTACATTGGCCGGCTTCAGAAATGTCCCAAATAGGACATGGGTGCATGATGACAGATGTGAAAATTCCAAGTTGAAAAACTGGAATGCGCCCCCTAAAATTAAGGCCTTTTAGCCCCCAGAGAACCCGACACACCTATACATGGGGGGTATCACTGTACTCAGGAGATGTTGTTGAATACATATTGAGGTTTTTTTTTGGCAGTAACACATAACAGGGACTGAGAATATATGCCTAAAGTACAATGTGTGTGAAAAATAATGCAAAAAAATGACTACCTAAAAGTTTGACAAAGACTAGTGGTTGAATTAGTGCATGGAAAGTGTTAAAATACCAGCATTTGAAATACCCTAGGGTGTCTACTTTTCAAAAATATATGGTTTGATGGGGGTAATTTACATTGGCCGGCTTCAGAAATGTCCCAAATAGGACATGGGTGCATGATGACAGATGTGAAAATTCCAAGTTGAAAAACTGGAATGCGCCCCCTAAAATTAAGGCCTTTTAGCCCCCAGAGAACCCGACACACCTATACATGGGGGGTATCACTGTACTCAGGAGATGTTGTTGAATACATATTGAGGGTTTTTTTGGCAGTAACACATAACAGGGACTGAGAATATATGCCTAAAGTACAATATGTGTGAAAAATAATGCAAAAAAATGACTACCTAAAAGTTTGACAAAGACTAGTGGTTGAATTAGTGCATGGAAAGTGTTAAAATACCAGCATTTGAAATACCCTAGGGTGTCTACTTTTCAAAAATATATGGTTTGATGGGGGTAATTTACATTGGCCGGCTTCAGAAATGTCCCAAATAGGACATGGGTGCATGATGACAGATGTGAAAATTCCAAGTTGAAAAACTGGAATGCCCCCCCTAAAATTAAGGCCTTTTAGCCCCCAGAGAACCCGACACACCTATACATGGGGGGTATCACTGTACTCAGGAGATGTTGTTGAATACATATTGAGGGTTTTTTTGGCAGTAACACATAACAGGGACTGAGAATATATGCCTAAAGTACAATGTGTGTGAAAAATAATGCAAAAAAATGACTACCTAAAAGTTTGACAAAGACTAGTGGTTGAATTAGTGCATGGAAAGTGTTAAAATACCAGCATTTGAAATACCCTAGGGTGTCTACTTTTCAAAAATATATGGTTTGATGGGGGTAATTTACATTGGCCGGCTTCAGAAATGTCCCAAATAGGACATGAGTGCATGATGACAGATGTGAAAATTCCAAGTTGAAAAACTGGAATGCGCCCCCTAAAATTAAGGCCTTTTAGCCCCCAGAGAACCCGACACACCTATACATGGGGGGTATCACTGTACTCAGGAGATGTTGTTGAATACATATTGAGGGTTTTTTTGGCAGTAACACATAACAGGGACTGAGAATATATGCCTAAAGTACAATGTGTGTGAAAAATAATGCAAAAAATGACTACCTAAAAGTTTGACAAAGACTAGTGGTTGAATTAGTGCATGGAAAGTGTTAAAATACCAGCATTTGAAATACCCTAGGGTGTCTACTTTTCAAAAATATATGGTTTGATGGGGGTAATTTACATTGGCCGGCTTCAGAAATGTCCCAAATAGGACATGGGTGCATGATGACAGATGTGAAAATTCCAAGTTGAAAAACTGGAATGCGCCCCCTAAAATTAAGGCCTTTTAGCCCCCAGAGAACCCGACACACCTATACATGGGGGGTATCACTGTACTCAGGAGATGTTGTTGAATACATATTGAGGGTTTTTTTGGCAGTAACACATAACAGGGACTGAGAATATATGCCTAAAGTACAATGTGTGTGAAAAATAATGCAAAAAAATGACTACCTAAAAGTTTGACAAAGACTAGTGGTTGAATTAGTGCATGGAAAGTGTTAAAATACCAGCATTTGAAATACCCTAGGGTGTCTACTTTTCAAAAATATATGGTTTGATGGGGGTAATTTACATTGGCCGGCTTCAGAAATGTCCCAAATAGGACATGGGTGCATGATGACAGATGTGAAAATTCCAAGTTGAAAAACTGGAATGCCCCCCCTAAAATTAAGGCCTTTTAGCCCCCAGAGAACCCGACACACCTATACATGGGGGGTATCACTGTACTCAGGAGATGTTGTTGAATACATATTGAGGTTTTTTTTGGCAGTAACACATAACAGGGACTGAGAATATATGCCTAAAGTACAATGTGTGTGAAAAATAATGCAAAAAAATGACTACCTAAAAGTTTGACAAAGACTAGTGGTTGAATTAGTGCATGGAAAGTGTTAAAATACCAGCATTTGAAATACCCTAGGGTGTCTACTTTTCAAAAATATACGGTTTGATGGGGGTAATTTACATTGGCCGGCTTCAGAAATGTCCCAAATAGGACATGGGTGCATGATGACAGATGTGAAAATTCCAAGTTGAAAAACTGGAATGCGCCCCCTAAAATTAAGGCCTTTTAGCCCCCAGAGAACCCGACACACCTATACATGGGGGGTATCACTGTACTCAGGAGATGTTGTTGAATACATATTGAGGGTTTTTTTGGCAGTAACACATAACAGGGACTGAGAATATATGCCTAAAGTACAATGTGTGTGAAAAATAATGCAAAAAAAATGACTACCTAAAAGTTTGACAAAGACTAGTGGTTGAATTAGTGCATGGAAAGTGTTAAAATACCAGCATTTGAAATACCCTAGGGTGTCTACTTTTCAAAAATATATGGTTTGATGGGGGTAATTTACATTGGCCGGCTTCAGAAATGTCCCAAATAGGACATGGGTGCATGATGACAGATGTGAAAATTCCAAGTTGAAAAACTGGAATGCACCCCCTAAAATTAAGGCCTTTTAGCCCCCAGAGAACCCGACACACCTATACATGGGGGGTATCACTGTACTCAGGAGATGTTGTTGAATACATATTGAGGGTTTTTTTGGCAGTAACACATAACAGGGATTGAGAATATATGCCTAAAGTACAATGTGTGTGAAAAATAATGCAAAAAAATGACTACCTAAAAGTTTGACAAAGACTAGTGGTTGAATTAGTGCATGGAAAGTGTTAAAATACCAGCATTTGAAATACCCTAGGGTGTCTACTTTTCAAAAATATATGGTTTGATGGGGGTAATTTACATTGGCCGGCTTCAGAAATGCCCCAAATAGGACATGGGTGCATGATGACAGATGTGAAAATTCCAAGTTGAAAAACTGGAATGCCCCCCCTAAAATTAAGGCCTTTTAGCCCCCAGAGAACCCGACACACCTATACATGGGGGGTATCACTGTACTCAGGAGATGTTGTTGAATACATATTGAGGTTTTTTTTGGCAGTAACACATAACAGGGACTGAGAATATATGCCTAAAGTACAATGTGTGTGAAAAATAATGCAAAAAAAATGACTACCTAAAAGTTTGACAAAGACTAGTGGTTGAATTAGTGCATGGAAAGTGTTAAAATACCAGCATTTGAAATACCCTAGGGTGTCTACTTTTCAAAAATATATGGTTTGATGGGGGTAATTTACATTGGCCGGCTTCAGAAATGTCCCAAATAGGACATGGGTGCATGATGACAGATGTGAAAATTCCAAGTTGAAAAACTGGAATGCGCCCCCTAAAATTAAGGCCTTTTAGCCCCCAGAGAACCCGACACACCTATACATGGGGGGTATCACTGTACTCAGGAGATGTTGTTGAATACATATTGAGGTTTTTTTTGGCAGTAACACATAACAGGGACTGAGAATATATGCCTAAAGTACAATGTGTGTGAAAAATAATGCAAAAAAATGACTACCTAAAAGTTTGACAAAGACTAGTGGTTGAATTAGTGCATGGAAAGTGTTAAAATACCAGCATTTGAAATACCCTAGGGTGTCTACTTTTCAAAAATATATGGTTTGATGGGGGTAATTTACATTGGCCGGCTTCAGAAATGTCCCAAATAGGACATGGGTGCATGATGACAGATGTGAAAATTCCAAGTTGAAAAACTGGAATGCGCCCCCTAAAATTAAGGCCTTTTAGCCCCCAGAGAACCCGACACACCTATACATGGGGGGTATCACTGTACTCAGGAGATGTTGTTGAATACATATTGAGGGTTTTTTTGGCAGTAACACATAACAGGGACTGAGAATATATGCCTAAAGTACAATATGTGTGAAAAATAATGCAAAAAAAATGACTACCTAAAAGTTTGACAAAGACTAGTGGTTGAATTAGTGCATGGAAAGTGTTAAAATACCAGCATTTGAAATACCCTAGGGTGTCTACTTTTCAAAAATATATGGTTTGATGGGGGTAATTTACATTGGCCGGCTTCAGAAATGTCCCAAATAGGACATGGGTGCATGATGACAGATGTGAAAATTCCAAGTTGAAAAACTGGAATGCCCCCCCTAAAATTAAGGCCTTTTAGCACCCAGAGAACCCGACACACCTATACATGGGGGGTATCACTGTACTCAGGAGATGTTGTTGAATACATATTGAGGGTTTTTTTGGCAGTAACACATAACAGGGACTGAGAATATATGCCTAAAGTACAATGTGTGTGAAAAATAATGCAAAAAAATGACTACCTAAAAGTTTGACAAAGACTAGTGGTTGAATTAGTGCATGGAAAGTGTTAAAATACCAGCATTTGAAATACCCTAGGGTGTCTACTTTTCAAAAATATATGGTTTGATGGGGGTAATTTACATTGGCCGGCTTCAGAAATGTCCCAAATAGGACATGGGTGCATGATGACAGATGTGAAAATTCCAAGTTGAAAAACTGGAATGCGCCCCCTAAAATTAAGGCCTTTTAGCCCCCAGAGAACCCGACACACCTATACATGGGGGGTATCACTGTACTCAGGAGATGTTGTTGAATACATATTGAGGGTTTTTTTGGCAGTAAACACATAACAGGGACTGAGAATATATGCCTAAAGTACAATGTGTGTGAAAAATAATGCAAAAAAATGACTACCTAAAAGTTTGACAAAGACTAGTGGTTGAATTAGTGCATGGAAAGTGTTAAAATACCAGCATTTGAAATACCCTAGGGTGTCTACTTTTCAAAAATATATGGTTTGATGGGGGTAATTTACATTGGCCGGCTTCAGAAATGTCCCAAATAGGACATGGGTGCATGATGACAGATGTGAAAATTCCAAGTTGAAAAACTGGAATGCCCCCCCTAAAATTAAGGCCTTTTAGCCCCCAGATAACCCGACACACCTATACATGGGGGGTATCACTGTACTCAGGAGATGTTGTTGAATACATATTGAGGGTTTTTTTTGGCAGTAACACATAACAGGGACTGAGAATATATGCCTAAAGTACAATGTGTGTGAAAAATAATGCAAAAAAATGACTACCTAAAAGTTTGACAAAGACTAGTGGTTGAATTAGTGCATGGAAAGTGTTAAAATACCAGCATTTGAAATACCCTAGGGTGTCTACTTTTCAAAAATATATGGTTTGATGGGGGTAATTTACATTGGCCGGCTTCAGAAATGTCCCAAATAGGACATGGGTGCATGATGACAGATGTGAAAATTCCAAGTTGAAAAACTGGAATGCGCCCCCTAAAATTAAGGCCTTTTAGCCCCCAGAGAACCCGACACACCTATACATGGGGGGTATCACTGTACTCAGGAGATGTTGTTGAATACATATTGAGGGTTTTTTTGGCAGTAACACATAACAGGGACTGAGAATATATGCCTAAAGTACAATATGTGTGAAAAATAATGCAAAAAAATGACTACCTAAAAGTTTGACAAAGACTAGTGGTTGAATTAGTGCATGGAAAGTGTTAAAATACCAGCATTTGAAATACCCTAGGGTGTCTACTTTTCAAAAATATATGGTTTGATGGGGGTAATTTACATTGGCCGGCTTCAGAAATGTCCCAAATAGGACATGGGTGCATGATGACAGATGTGAAAATTCCAAGTTGAAAAACTGGAATGCCCCCCCTAAAATTAAGGCCTTTTAGCCCCCAGAGAACCCGACACACCTATACATGGGGGGTATCACTGTACTCAGGAGATGTTGTTGAATACATATTGAGTTTTTTTTTTGGCAGTAACACATAACAGGGACTGAGAATATATGCCTAAAGTACAATGTGTGTGAAAAATAATGCAAAAAAATGACTACCTAAAAGTTTGACAAAGACTAGTGGTTGAATTAGTGCATGGAAAGTGTTAAAATACCAGCATTTGAAATACCCTAGGGTGTCTACTTTTCAAAAATATATGGTTTGATGGGGGTAATTTACATTGGCCGGCTTCAGAAATGTCCCAAATAGGACATGGGTGCATGATGACAGATGTGAAAATTCCAAGTTGAAAAACTGGAATGCCCCCCCTAAAATTAAGGCCTTTTAGCCACCAGAGAACCCGACACACCTATACATGGGGGGTATCACTGTACTCAGGAGATGTTGTTGAATACATATTGAGGTTTTTTTTTGGCAGTAACACATAACAGGGACTGAGAATATATGCCTAAAGTACAATGTGTGTGAAAAATAATGCAAAAAAATGACTACCTAAAAGTTTGACAAAGACTAGTGGTTGAATTAGTGCATGGAAAGTGTTAAAATACCAGCATTTGAAATACCCTAGGGTGTCTACTTTTCAAAAATATATGGTTTGATGGGGGTAATTTACATTGGCCGGCTTCAGAAATGTCCCAAATAGGACATGGGTGCATGATGACAGATGTGAAAATTCCAAGTTGAAAAACTGGAATGCCCCCCCTAAAATTAAGGCCTTTTAGCCCCCAGAGAACCCGACACACCTATACATGGGGGGTATCACTGTACTCAGGAGATGTTGTTGAATACATATTGAGGTTTTTTTTTGGCAGTAACACATAACAGGGACTGAGAATATATGCCTAAAGTACAATGTGTGTGAAAAATAATGCAAAAAAATGACTACCTAAAAGTTTGACAAAGACTAGTGGTTGAATTAGTGCATGGAAAGTGTTAAAATACCAGCATTTGAAATACCCTAGGGTGTCTACTTTTCAAAAATATATGGTTTGATGGGGGTAATTTACATTGGCCGGCTTCAGAAATGTCCCAAATAGGACATGGGTGCATGATGACAGATGTGAAAATTCCAAGTTGAAAAACTGGAATGCGCCCCCTAAAATTAAGGCCTTTTAGCCCCCAGAGAACCCGACACACCTATACATGGGGGGTATCACTGTACTCAGGAGATGTTGTTGAATACATATTGAGTTTTTTTTTTTGGCAGTAACACATAACAGGGACTGAGAATATATGCCTAAAGTACAATGTGTGTGAAAAATAATGCAAAAAAATGACTACCTAAAAGTTTGACAAAGACTAGTGGTTGAATTAGTGCATGGAAAGTGTTAAAATACCAGCATTTGAAATACCCTAGGGTGTCTACTTTTCAAAAATATATGGTTTGATGGGGGTAATTTACATTGGCCGGCTTCAGAAATGTCCCAAATAGGACATGAGTGCATGATGACAGATGTGAAAATTCCAAGTTGAAAAACTGGAATGCGCCCCCTAAAATTAAGGCCTTTTAGCCCCCAGAGAACCCGACACACCTATACATGGGGGGTATCACTGTACTCAGGAGATGTTGTTGAATACATATTGAGGGTTTTTTTGGCAGTAACACATAACAGGGACTGAGAATATATGCCTAAAGTACAATGTGTGTGAAAAATAATGCAAAAAAATGACTACCTAAAAGTTTGACAAAGACTAGTGGTTGAATTAGTGCATGGAAAGTGTTAAAATACCAGCATTTGAAATACCCTAGGGTGTCTACTTTTCAAAAATATATGGTTTGATGGGGGTAATTTACATTGGCCGGCTTCAGAAATGTCCCAAATAGGACATGGGTGCATGATGACAGATGTGAAAATTCCAAGTTGAAAAACTGGAATGCCCCCCCTAAAATTAAGGCCTTTTAGCCCCCAGAGAACCCGACACACCTATACATGGGGGGTATCACTGTACTCAGGAGATGTTGTTGAATACATATTGAGGTTTTTTTTGGCAGTAACACATAACAGGGACTGAGAATATATGCCTAAAGTACAATGTGTGTGAAAAATAATGCAAAAAAATGACTACCTAAAAGTTTGACAAAGACTAGTGGTTGAATTAGTGCATGGAAAGTGTTAAAATACCAGCATTTGAAATACCCTAGGGTGTCTACTTTTCAAAAATATATGGTTTGATGGGGGTAATTTACATTGGCCGGCTTCAGAAATGTCCCAAATAGGACATGGGTGCATGATGACAGATGTGAAAATTCCAAGTTGAAAAACTGGAATGCGCCCCCTAAAATTAAGGCCTTTTAGCCCCCAGAGAACCCGACACACCTATACATGGGGGGTATCACTGTACTCAGGAGATGTTGTTGAATACATATTGAGGGTTTTTTTGGCAGTAACACATAACAGGGACTGAGAATATATGCCTAAAGTACAATGTGTGTGAAAAATAATGCAAAAAAATGACTACCTAAAAGTTTGACAAAGACTAGTGGTTGAATTAGTGCATGGAAAGTGTTAAAATACCAGCATTTGAAATACCCTAGGGTGTCTACTTTTCAAAAATATATGGTTTGATGGGGGTAATTTACATTGGCCGGCTTCAGAAATGTCCCAAATAGGACATGGGTGCATGATGACAGATGTGAAAATTCCAAGTTGAAAAACTGGAATGCCCCCCCCTAAAATTAAGGCCTTTTAGCCCCCAGAGAACCCGACACACCTATACATGGGGGGTATCACTGTACTCAGGAGATGTTGTTGAATACATATTGAGTTTTTTTTTTGGCAGTAACACATAACAGGGACTGAGAATATATGCCTAAAGTACAATGTGTGTGAAAAATAATGCAAAAAAATGACTACCTAAAAGTTTGACAAAGACTAGTGGTTGAATTAGTGCATGGAAAGTGTTAAAATACCAGCATTTGAAATACCCTAGGGTGTCTACTTTTCAAAAATATATGGTTTGATGGGGGTAATTTACATTGGCCGGCTTCAGAAATGTCCCAAATAGGACATGGGTGCATGATGACAGATATGAAAATTCCAAGTTGAAAAACTGGAATGCGCCCCCCTAAAATTAAGGCCTTTTAGCCCCCAGAGAACCCGACACACCTATACATGGGGGGTATCACTGTACTCAGAAGTTGTTGTTGAACACATATTGAGGTGTTTTTGGTCAGTAACATATAACAGGAACTGAGAATCCATGCCTAAAGTACAATGCGTGTGAAAAATAACACACCAAAATGACTACCCAAAAGTTTGACAAAGACTGGTGGTTGAATTAGTGCATGCAAAGTGTTAAAATACCAGCATTTGAAATACCCTAGGGTGTCTACTTTTTAAAAATATATGGTTTGATGGGGGTAATTTGCATTGTCCGGCTTCAGAAATGTCCCAAATAGGACATGGGTGCATGACGACAGATGTGAAAATTCCAAATTAAAAAACTGGAATGCGCCCCCTAAAAATAAGGCCTTTTAGCCCCCAGAGAACCCAACAGACCTATACATGGGTGGTATCACTGTACTCAGGAGATGCTGCTGAAGACATATTGGGGTGTTATTTGGCAGTAACCCTTAACGTTCTCAGTAAATTTATTCTTGAATTGCTATTTTGTCAAAAAATCACCACTTTTTTTTTTTTTTTCAAACTTTGGCATAGATTGGTGGTAAAATAGTTGCATGGAAAGAGTCAAAATACCCCGTGTTTAATACCTTAGGTTGTGTTCTTTTAAAAAATATATATATGTGAAGGGTTAATCATGGATTCCTGACAGATATCAGTGTTCCAATGTAACTATCGCTAATTTTTTTTAAAAATTTTTGGAAATAGCAAAGTGCTACTTGTACTTATTGCCCTATAACTTGCAAAAAAAGCAAAGAACATGTAAACATTGAGTATTTCTAAACTCAGGACAAAATTTAGAAACTATTTAGCATGGGAGTTTTTTGGTAGTTGTTGAAGTGTAGGAGATTTTGAGGGTCAAAGTTAAAAAAGTGTGTTTTTTTTCAATTTTTTTCCTCATATTTTATAAAAATGTTTATAGTAAATTATAAGATATGATGAAAATAATGGTATCTTTAGAAAGTCCATTTAATGGCGAGAAAAACGGTATATAATATGTGTGGGTACAGTAAATGAGTAAGAGGAAAATTACAGCTAAACACAAACACCGCAGAAATGTAAAAATAGCCTTGGTCCCAAACGGACAGAAAATGGAAAAGTGCTGCGGTCATTAAGGGGTTAATTTATTTGAAGGGATGCATTTATATCTTTCATTTATTTAAAGGGATAAGCTTAAGTTTGTAAATGGACCAAATACACTTAAATAAATAAATAAATATATATATATATATATATATATATATATATATATATATTTATGGATTATCATTTGGTCACTGCTTTATTAAAAATATATATACATGGGCTTTAACATAGGGAGATAATTTATATATACATCAATCTCCATATATTTCATTTATCTGAATACATACATGAATATACATACATCTACAAATATTTATCTATACATTCAGATATGTGGTACATTATTTGTACTTATCACAATTTAATGTAACTATTTTTATATACAATTCTGACCTTTTAACTTATATTTTAAAATTGTATTTCTTTTCCAAACAAACATTCGGCTAGATTACGAGTTGTGCGTTAGGCTGAAAAAGCAGCGTTACACTGCTTTTTCCCTACCGCTGCTATTATGAGTCTTGCAGGTATAGGTGTACCACACACTTCTTTGGCCTTACCGCAAAACGTCTTACGTAAACTTCGTAAAGTCTTTTTTCTATGGGAGTTCCATAGTGCCGGTATTACGAGTCTGTCCTGGGAGGCCAAAAAGTGAGTGGTACTCCCTACCCCGTCAAGAGTCCTAATACATTTAAAAGTCAGTAGTTAAGAGTTTTATGGTACAACGCCATAACATAAAACTCATAACTAAAGTGCTAAAAAGTACACTAACACCCATAAACTGCCTTTTAACCCCTAAACCGAGGCCCTCCCGTATCGCAAACACTATAATAAAATTATTAACCCTGAATCTGCCACTCCAGACATTGCCGCCACTATAATAAACTTATTAAACCCTAAACCGCCACACTCCCGCCTCACAAACATTAGTTAAATATTATTAACCCCTAATCTGCCGTCCCTAACATCACTGCCACCTATCTACATTTATTAACCACTAATCTGCTGCCCCCAACGTCGCCGCCACTATACTAAATGTATTAACCCCTAAACCTAAGTCTAACCCTAACTCTATCACCCCCTAACTTAAATATAATTACAATAAATTTAAATAAAAAATAATATTATTACCTAAATAATTCCTATTTAAAACTAAATACTTACCTATAAAATAAACCCTAAGCTAGCTACAATATAACTAATAGTTACATTGTATCTAGCTTAGAGTTTATTTTTATTTTACAGGCAAGTCTGTATTTATTTTAACTAGGTACAATAGTTATTAAATAGTTATTAACTATATAATGACTACCTAGCTAAATTAAATACAAAAGTACCTGTAAAATAAAACCTAAACTAAGTTACAATAACACCTAACCTAACCCTACAATTAAATAAATTAAGTAAATTAAAAACAATGAAATAAATGAAATGAAATTAGCTAAAGTACCAAAAACACTAAATTACAGAAAATATTAAACAAATTACAAGATTTTTAAACTAATTACACCTAATCTAATAGCCCTATCAAAATAAAAAAGCACCCCCAAAATAAAAAAAAACCCTAGCCTAAACTAAACTATCAATAGCCCTTAAAATTGCCTTTTGCGGGGCATTGCCCCAAAGAAATCAGCTCTTTTACCTGTAAAAAAAATACAAACAACCCCCCAACAGTAAAACCCACCACCCACACAACCAACCCCCCAAATAACATACTATCTAAAAAAAACTAAGCTCCCCATTGCCCTGAAAAGGGCATTTGGATGGGCATTGCCCTTGAAGGGCAGTTAGCTCTATTGAAGGCTCAAACCTTAACCTAAAAAAAAACTTACCAAATACACCCTTAAAAAAACCTAACACTAACCCCCTGAAGATCTACTTACAGTTCTGAAGACCGGACATCCATCCTCAAGGAAGCAGCAGAAGTCTTAATCCAAGCCGGGCCGAAGTCCTCAACGAAGCCGGGAGAAGTCTTCATCCAAGCGGGGCGAAGTGGTCCTCCAGACGGGCAGAAGTCTTCATCCAGACGGCATCTTCTATCTTCATCCATCCGACGCGGAGCGGGTCCATCTTCAAGACATCCGACGCGGAGCATCCTCTTCAAACAAAGTATTCTTACTGAATGACGGTTCCTTTAAGTGACGTCATCCAAGATGGTGTCCCTTAGATTCCGATTGGCTGATAGAATTCTATCAGCCAATCGGAATTTAGGTAGAAAAAATCCTATTGGCTGATGCAATCAGCCAATAGGATTGAAGTTCAATCATATTGGCTGATCCAATCAGCCAATAGGATTAAGCTTGCAATTCTATTGACTGTTCCAATCAGCCAATAGAATGCAAGCTCAATCCTATTGGCTGATTGGATCAGCCACTAGGATTGAACTTCAATCCTATTGGCTGATTGCATCAGCCAATAGTATTTTTTCTACATTAATTCCAATTGGCTGATAGAATTCTATCAGCCATTCGGGAATCTAAGGAACGCTATCTTGGATGACGTCACTTAAAGGAACCATCATTCAGTAAGAAGCCATCGTTTGAAGAGGATGCTCCGTGCCGGATGTCTTTAAGATGTAGCCGCTCCGCGTTGGATGGATGAAGATAGAAGATGCCGTCTGGATGAAGACTTCTGCCCGTTTGGAGGACCACTTCGCCCGGCTTGGATGAAGACTTCTCCCGGCTTCGTTGAGGACTTTGGCCCAGCTTGGATGAAGACTTCTGCCGCTTCCTTGAGGATGGATGTCCAGTCTTCAGAACTGTAAGTCGATCTTCAGGGGGTTAGTGTTAGATTTTTTTAAGGGTGTATTGGGTGGGTTTTATTTTTAGGTTAATGTTTTGGTCTGCAATAGAGCTAAATGCCCTTTTAAGGGCAATGTCCATCCAATTCAGGGCAATGGGGAGCTTAGGTTTTTTTAGATAGTATTTTATTTGGGGGTTTGGTTGTGTGGGTGGTGGGTTTTACTGTTGGGGGGGTTATTTGTATTTTTTTTACAGGTAAAAGAGCTGATTTCTTTGGGCAATGCCCCGCAAAAGGCCCTTTTAAGGGCTATTGATAGTTTAGTTTATGCTAGGGTTTTTTTATTTTGGGGGGGGGGGTCTTTTTTATTTTGATAGGGTTATTAGATTAGGTGTAATTAGTTTAAAGATATGTAATTTGTTTATTATTTTCTGTAATTTAGTGTTTGTTTTTTTGTACTTTAGCTAATTTAATTTTTACCTGCTTAGTGAGTTTTTTCTTGTAGCTCTTAAACGCTGAGATTACAGCACTGCAAGGTGAGACCGGCACCGGGTAATGCCTTCCTAGGCTCTGATGCATAGTGGTCAAGCTGGTGACCTCCAGCCCCACAATATAGAACAATCAAAAGTCCACAGCACCAGATTTGAATATGAATCTTCTTTATTTAGTGGTTAAAAGCAAACAAAGAACATCCAAAATAAAGAAGATTCATATTCAAATCTGGTGCTGTGGACTTTTGATTGTTCTATAAACGCTGAGATTACATAATTAATTACATCTTCCTCACCCTCAATCTGCGTACCTTCAGGTTTAGTAAATGCTTCAGTTATATCAATCTTCCACTGCTCATCAGATAGCCTAAAGGCCATCCCAAAAAAAGATACCAACATGACCCTTCACTGTAAAAGGAACTATTCAATGTTATATCTTATATCTTTTTATAAATTTTAAGACATTCAGCAAAAGGGTTGCTCACTCAGGAAACTCTGTGAGTATGAACTACTCATATTACAGAGCTAAATAATTATATACAAAAGGCACAAAGAGAACAAATGAGAAAGCACAACCTATCTCAATGATTATAAGTATTATAGGGATTTGCTACCTGGTAAAATATTATGCAAAAAAAGACTATGAAAAGAAAGGAGGCTATACCAGTGTAAGGTGTAGCCAAAAAGACCAGGTGGAAAAGGAATCACCTTAAATAAGTAACATACCAATAGATATCATATATATGAACATTTAATCAAAATTCATAAAGCAAGAAATGACAATCATAAATAAATATAACACATGACACAGAAACATACATAGAACAAACAGACAAACACATGGGCCCCTCATTCAGCTCCTAAATAATGACCTAAGCCAGCAAAGAAGTCCAGATACACAGCAGTATTCAGTACCATTCAAAAGTAACAGCAGTTGTAAATCCACATATGAATGCAAATTAATTGAATGGAAGATGAAAAAAACATCAATAATAATGAATTGTAATGGTGATAAATGAAGGTTATGGATGTATGAAGCAGCACAGCAGTGATAATAGCAAAGCAGTCACCAATGTAGATGAAACATGAATCACTTAGGCCAACTTGGAGCACATAAACAAATTCAGCATCCCTGCAATCATCCAAATTTTAATGCCTAGTGTGGGGTATCCACATGAGAGAGTGTGAGTAAGGGCGAGAGTTAAAGGTATTTAGGCATCCATAGTATACTGGGAGATAGTTCATACCAAGTTCTATATATCCCAGATAACAATCTCACAGATAAAGAGTCCAGATACTACTCACTACTCCTCCACACTTCGGCTATTCGTACGTCCAGTATGTATCATGAGGCAGGCACAGCTGATCCAAACAGTGGGGGGATCCCACAGACAAAAAGCTGCACACCGACGCGTCTTCTGGGTAGTGACGTGGTGTGTTGAGGAACGCATCTTATTAGAAGTAGGGAGAACATGCTACATGCTACTACAAAACTGCTCGTTAGCACCGCACAGCTCATAAAGAGAAACTTGTAATCTGGCCGATTGTTTTAAGCTTATGGGAGAAATCTGAAAGTCTTATTAACATATGAGTGAGGGCCCACTTGTTTGTTAATTCCATTCACCAAAGTATAAACAAAATCTTAGACTATGGGACTCCACTCTTTTGAGTAAGGACAAAAGGTCTCTTTTTGTGTTGACAAACACCCCATTTGACTTCCTCTGGAAATTTAACTCTTGGACAACATATGATCCAAGATATGTTACATTGTTATCTTATGAGTCATGGAGGTGTGGTAAATGTTAGCCAAATTCTCCTTTTAAAGCATTTGAGTTTGTTTAATTAAAATACCAGATCCAAGATAATTTTAAATACATTTCCTGTATCAAATTAATTCTTCTTATAATTTAATAAAATATTTCTTCTGATATAGATAATTCACCACAAATGATATAACATATTCCCCCTTTTCAAATTATCTGGGTGTCAGAGGAATTGACATAGATTCCACGTAATTTGTGTGGGAAGGTTATTGTCAAACAGATGATTTTAGGTTCTTGCTTTTAGATCCTTAAAAGCAAACATGCTGGCTCGGTATACTCATCATCTGGTATCTTTAGTCAGCAACCTCTCTCCATGTCCTTGCCGCCCTGCAGCATCAGGGTAGAGGAATCTCCAGCTGAAAATAATAGACAGGTTTGGAAATTTCATAGTGGTGCCGGCAGCAGGATGTAGAACAGGGGGCAAGTCCTACAAAAAAAAGTGTGGGAACTCACCAAGACTTCTGCCCCCTCACAATTAATAAATTAATATTATTTTATATATATATATATATATATATATATATATACATACAAACACACACACACTGCATTTATATGTATATAGTCTGTACACACACACACACTGTTAATGAAAGCAAATTAAATGCATTAAAGTCTTCTGAGGGGAGCTAAATAACCCCAGAGCAAGCCACACAGAAATATAAGCACCATGTGTTCCACACAGTGCAGGGTAATCACACTGCATGACCGCTGACAGACTTGCATTTAGTGTATTGTAGGAAGTGTTACTGCCCATTACTAGAGGATCTCACTATCCCTCTAACCAGACTGTGCTCCAGCTCCTATTACCAGCAGCAGCAGTGTTTACTGAAGCTTTCTGTTCTCTGTCCAGAGGGAACTTAGTTCCTTCTGCAAAAATAGTGCAGGAACTCCGTTCCCATGCATTCCCGCCAGACTTGAACCCTGATGTAGAAGAAGTAAGTGATGAAGGATAGCGTATGGTCAACCTGTTATCAGATCCAGATTAAACAACAATTTCAAAAACTCTTGAATTGAGTTTTTTATTTTTTTTATTTCTTGTTTCTTTATTTTTTCAAAAATAGCATTACATCAAATACAGTGCAAATACAAGAAGGCATAGAGTCACAGCTATTAAGTTCACATAATAAATAGTTCCAACCCATGTCTGTAAAGAAGTGATCCAGTTGCAATAAATCCAGTGATTGAATTGAGTTTTTATCCAAACGGATCATACTAGGTATAGGTAAAATGACTGCCTGTTAAGCTGAGGATTTCAGTTCACTTCCAGGCTGATGGTGGCACTCTATTGTGCTTTTGTTGCAGGAAGTGTATTCCTATAATAATAACCCCTTTGAGTTCGGTAAATTTGTATGCAATTCCAAGTCACTCCATTAATCTTTTTGGTTCATAAGAATGCCTTAAAACATTGTGGCATTGGTGAGTCTTCAGTCCTGTGGACTCTTTAGGGGTGGTATACCCTTCCTCCTGGGGTTTGGTCCCTGGCAGGCCTCTGCTGTCATCTGATGTTCTTCTGGTCATCTCTGGTGGGATCACTGCTGTCATCTGGTGGGTTCCTGCTGTCATCTTGTGGGATCCTGTTGTTAGCTGGTGGGTTCCTGCTGTCATCTCATGGGATCCTGCTATTATCTGGTGAGTTCCTGCTGTCATCTGGCTGTCTTCCCGTAGATCTCTGGATTGAAGCATAGTCCTCATCTGTGCTCACGAGGTAGTTGTTCAATCAGGGCTCACAACATCTGTTCCTCCTTTGATGGCCTCATTCTCATAATCATCGGATCTGGATTGGCTCGTATTCTTACTAGGAAGAGATGACTGACACAAGTATTTGGCATTCATACTTCAAACACATCATCTTAGAATTTAAATTATTTATCCATTGAGCTAGATACTTTATTTCTACCTGATCTTATACACTTCATTACTGTGGTACAGGTATATAATTTAATTCCCCTTTAATGACTTGTAATTGGGACCTAGGATGGCATGCTCACAACTGATTATTGTGGACCCATTTATCTATAAAAGTATCATTTTTAGTGATCCTTATTTTATAGGCAACTGGAGATATTTTGTCAGTAATGACAAAAGGACCCTTCAATGATGGAAGGAACTTCCTCTCCTTAACCTGATCTCTTCCAAAATTGTAAAGGTAGACTTTATCATTGATTTCATATTCCTTTTTGGAAGTCTTGAGATCATTAGCGGCAGTTTTAGCAGCAGTTGCAGCCTTCTCTATGCTCCTTTAAGCAAATGCAAAAGCATATTGCAGATGCTTCCTTAAGTTCTCTACATACTGATGCGTAGTGGCAGCATTTATTAAATTCTGGTCTGATGTACGGTACAGTAAATGCTAAGGTACAACCATTCTTCTACCAATCATCAATTCAAAAGGTGACATCTTAGTAGAAATACTTGGGGTTGCTCTTAATGCCATTAGAACTAGAGGTAATTTTACATTCCAGTCCTTACCTGTTTCACTCACAAACTTCTTGAGTATTTTCACAATGGACTGGTTGTAATGCTCTACACCACCACTAGAGGCTGCTCTATATGCTATGTGGAGCTTTCTTTTAACCCCTAGTATTTTCCACATCTTGGTCATCACTTCACTAGTGAAATGGGTTACCCGATCGGATTCGATTCTCTAGGGTAAACCAAATCTGGAAAACACGTGGTTGATGAGCAATGCTGCACATGTTTCAGCACTATTGTTAGGTGCACTGATGCACTCTACCCATTTGGTGAATAGGCATGTTACTGTCAACATGTTACCTCTTGATTACCTAATTACTGGACCAATAAAATCAATTTGTATATCTGACCATGGCATACCTTCCCCCTTTTCTGCAATGGTGCTCTAAGCGTTGGTGCAGTGGGTTGGAATTGTGGACAGATTATACAACCTTGACAGTAGGTTTGAACATCCTTCAACATATGTGGCCAAAAGGCATTATCACACAATATTTCATACGTGAGTTAGGCACCACAATGGCCAGACATGAATGTATCATGGGCCTGTTGTAGCATGAGACCTCAGAACTGGGTAGGTACCACCCATTGTTGGATACCTGCTTTGGAGGTTCTAGTTTAAAAAACATCCTGTAACTTGAATTGTGATTTGGATTTCATTAAGATTCTAAGATCTTCCTTACCAATACAATCATCTTTTGAGATGGGGTTGTTTTCAGGACTTTCTATGTGTTTATAGAAATTACCTATAATGGGGTCTTCCTTTTGACTAGTGATCAGCAAGTCCTCACTAGGAGAATACTGACTCCATTGTACCAGGTTAGGCTCATCCTGTTGTTTAGCCTAATTTCTGGTAATGACCTCTACATGAATTGCACCCATTAAGTGGTCAATATTGAGGAGCTCTTCAGTTATAGCTCCTTGTTTGGCTAATGAATCTGCAAGATCATTGCCTTCCTTATCAGGACCTAGAATTCTGGAATGACCCTTGATCTTTTTTCAGTGTACGGTCAAACCATTGGACACCACTAGCTTATCAATTTCGCAGAACAACTTGCCATGTTTGACTGGTTTGTTGTTAGTTTTCTGCATGCCATTTCTTTTCCAAGCTGGCAGGTATTCAACAAAACTGTCATGCACATTTGAGTCAGTAATGAGCACAAATTCATTAAAACCTTGTTAAATAGCCATCTCAATTGTTTTTAGAATAGCAGTTAGTTCTGCAGCTTGACTGGATCATGGTCCAATGTTGAAACCTACAGAAATATTTGGGAATATATTTGCCCAAGCTATACCAATGCCAGTGACTAATTTGCACTCATTATCAGTAGTGGCATGGTAAGAACAACCATCAACATATACCCAAGGTAATGTTTGACACTGGTCCTCATTATACATTTTATATGTTCCTCCAGGAAATCATCTTCTAATAACTATTCCCGATGATCCTTAGCAGTACAGTCATGGAGCTCAGCAAGCCCCTGTGCGACTGGATTCTTTTTATTTTGCTTGTAGCAAATTTCTAAAAGCCAGCCTTGTAAGAAAAGGGTCCAAGCTGTTATGCGGCTATTGGACAGGTTCCTATCTCTTATTCTCTCACTTTGCAGAAATAGCAAAGGCTGGTGAGCCATTTCTACAATAATTTTCTCATCCTGAAAATAGCTGTGGAAATCTTGTAGAGCCCATACAGTAGATAAGAGGGCTTTTTCGTAATCACTAAATTTTATTGTTACTGGGGATAAAGTTTTGCTCACATAAGCAATGACTTTGCTTAAATTATCCTGTTTATGGTATAAAACAGCACTCATGCTTATATCGGTGTAACCTGTCCCTAAGTAGAAAGGTTTAACACTTTCAGGGTGAGCTAAGCAAGGTGCTTGAGTGAGTTTTCTCTTCAGCTCTCTTATGGCTGTCTCACCCCAGTGCCAGTTCACATCCTTTTTTAGAAGACGTAGCGGTGGTTTATCTAATTCTGCATAATTATCAATACATTTGTGAGAAATCTTAATTACTTTAAGTTAGTTGGGTTCTTAGAATTTATTATAGCTTCTACCTTTTCTTATGAGGATTTAACCCTTCAGAAGTAACTTCATGTCCCAAGAAGTTTAGACGAGTGCGGCACCATTGAGATTTTTGTAGGGATAATTTGACACCTGCCCTTTTAAGTTGGCTGAGGACATGTTTAAGTTCTGTGATGTGTTTTTCAAAGTATGTGCTTTTTATTAACACATCATCAACATAAGATAAGGTCCCCCTTTCCAGTGCATCAGGCATAGCCTTATACATGAATACAGCAAATTCATGTCCTGAATTTATATATCCAAATGAAAGTCTTTGGAATGCATACTGGACCTTTTGGAAGGAGAATGCAAGCTTTTACTGGTCTTCCTCATGTACCTTTATGGTCCAGTATCCCTGCGTGCAATCAATGGCAGTGAATATTTTAGATCCCTGCATCTGCACTAGGCACTGGTCAATGTATGGTACAGACCAGCCAGACATATATACTCATTTGTTTAGCTGTCTTAAGTCAGCACACAAATGCCATTGTCCATTGGCCTTAAGAATACCTAGAATAGGATTATTATAAGAGCTATGCACCTGTCTGATGATTCCCCCTTTTTTCTAAGTTTCTTATGATTTCTGCAAGAGCATCATAGGAAGCTAAAGGAAGTCTGCATTGTTTAACAAATATAGGTGGGGCATTGGGATCGGTTTGGATTATTGCAATGTGCAGGTCTGTAGCCCAGCAAAAATATTCCATCAGGAGTTCTCATAGCTGTTGGTGTTCTCCATCATTGGAACAGACAATCAGACATTAGCTAAAGATATTTGCTCATTGACTATTTGCTGAAATCCTGGAAAGATTTCAGGCTGTCCTATCTCATAGGCTGCTTCAAGTCTAGATGTGAGGTCCCCTTGATTATAATTTGCATTACCCCCAGGATTCTGGGTATTGGGGTATTCTTGTTCTTTGATTGGCTGATCAAATACCAGGGAGGCTTCTTCAATTTTACAGATGCCTTGCTCTGAGCTGAAAGAATAGATCGACTGAATTGTAAACAATCCCTCTTGCATAGATGCAAAGCATTGTTCTATTAACTGTTCTTCAGTTAAGTATCCTTCGAATATTAGCCCAATTATATTATTCTGGAATCCAAAAGTGCAATAACTCGATTCAGCACGTATCATATGGTAGTTCCCTTGGATAAGGTGATATCCTGTGGGGTCATGTTATGCACAATAACATGTATTGGAATATTTCTAATATTTACCATGGAAGTATGGGTCATTGTTATACTCAGATTTTGCATTCTATGGGAGATGCATATTAGCGTTTCAGAAGTTTTTAATTTCTGACCCCTTTTTACATGTAAGTGTAAGAGAAATGTATCAGCCCCAGCAGGGATTGCAATATCATTAGACACCTGCATATTCACAGCATATGGCAATTAGTGATGTCACAAACCTTAAAACCGCCATTGACTTCAATAGGCAGGCGAACTTTAAAGCCCACAAGGACTCTTTCTGGCCACAATAGTGATGGAAAAGTTGTTTCAAGGGGACTAACACCTGGACTGTGGCATGCCGGATGGGGATCCATGGCAAAACTCCCACGGAAAATTACATAGTTGATGCAGAGTCTGGTTTTAAGCCATAAAGTGCCTTAATCACCTAACATTCCTAATTTTTTTTTTTGAATAACGTGCTTTAAAACATCGGGTATGAATTAGTATCGATCAGGTAGTGTAAGGGTTATGCCCGCTTCACAGTGACAGACCAAACTCCCCGTGTAACGCACCGCAAACAACTGCAAACAGTCCATTTGCACAACCACAAGTTAGATAGATTTGATAGCTAGATACATAGATTACATAGATCAATAGATGCAATATACATATGATAGATACAAATTACATAGATCAATAGATGCAATATACATTTGATAGATACGAATTACATAGATCAAAAGATGCAATATACATTTGATAGATACGAATTACATAGATCAATAGATGCAATTTATATTTGATAGATACAATTGATAGTTAGATAGATTTGATAGATAAATAGATAGATTTGATAGATATATGATTTCCCTGACAGAGTATAACAATAAGACATGCGGTCTTATTATTCTTAGCAGTTTACTACCTGTTACTCCCCCTATCGGGGGAGGTCTATATGGGCTGCATTTTTGGAACAGGGAGATGGAAGAAGATGATTGGTCTGTCCTCCTACTTCAAATTTGGCCTAAACACAAGTGGCTGTCTCAAAACAGTCCGGCCACGAGATAGAAAGATTTGATAGATAGATATACATAGATTGATAGTTAGATAGAAACGATAGAAGATAAATAGATAGATTTGATAAATATATAATTACCCTGACAAAGTATAATAATAAGACATGCGGTCTGGGACCCATGGTAACTAGCTTGTGTTAAGTAGTACTATTCTTAGCACTTTAATCCCTGTTACTCCTCCTATCGGGGGAGGTCTATTTGGCCTGCATGATTACCCTGATAAAATATAATAATAAGACATGCGGTCTGTGACCCATGGTAACTAGGTTGTGTTAAGTAGTACTATTCTTAGCACTTTAATCCCTGTTACTCCCCCTATTGGGGGAGGTCTATATGGCCTGCATGATTACCCTGACAAAATATAATAGTAAGACATGCGGTCTGGGACCCATGGTAACTAGGTTGTGTTTTAAGTAATACTATTTTTAGCACTTTAATCCCTGTAATTCCCCCTATCGGGGGAGGTCTATACGGCCTGCCTGATTACCCTGACCAAATATAACAACAAGACATGCGGTCTGGGACCCATGGTAACTAGGTTGTGTTTATATTAGTACTATTCTTAGCACTTTAATCCCTTTTACTCCCCCTATCGGGGGAGGTCTATACGGCCTGCCTGATTACCCTCACCAAATATAACAACAAGACATGCGGTCTGGAACCCATGGTAACTAGGTTGTGTTAAGTAGTACTGTTCTTATTAGTTTAATACCTGTTACTCACCCTATCGGGGGAGGTCTATATGATCTGCATGATTACCCTGACAAAATATAATAATCAGACATGCGGTCTGGGACCCATGGTAACTAGGTTGTGTTAAGTAGTACTATTCTTAGCACTTTAATCCCTGTTACTCCCCCTATCGGGGGAGGTCTATATGGCCTGCATGATTACCCTGACAAAATATAATAATAAGACATGCGGTCTGGGACCCATGGTAACTAGGTTGTGTTTTAAGTAGTACTATTATTAGCACTTTAATCCCGTTAACTCCCCCTATTGGGGGAGGTCTATACGGCCTGCCTGATTACCCTGACCAAATATAACAACAAGACATGCGGTCTGGGACCCATGGTAACTTGGTTGTGTTTATATTAGTACTATTCTTAGCACTTTAATCCCTTTTACTCCCCCTATCGGGGGAGGTCTATACGGCCTGCCTGATTACCCTCACCAAATATACCAACAACACATGCGGTCTGGAACTCATGGTAACTAGGTTGTGTTAAGTAGTACTGTTCTTATTAGTTTAATACCTGTTACTCACCCTATCGGGGGAGGTCTATATGGCCTGCATGATTACCCTGACAAAATATAATAATAAGACATGCGGTCTGAGACCCATGGTAACTAGGTTGTGTTTTAAGTAGTACTATTATTAGCACTTTAATCCCGTTAACTCCCCCTATCGGGGGAGGTCTATACGGCCTGCCTGATTACCCTGACCAAATATAACAACAAGACATGCGGTCTGGGACCCATGGTAACTTGGTTGTGTTTATATTAGTACTATTCTTAGAACTTTAATCCCTTTTACTCCCCCTATCGGGGGAGGTCTATACGGCCTGCCTGATTACCCTCACCAAATATACCAACAACACATGCGGTCTGGAACTCATGGTAACTAGGTTGTGTTAAGTAGTACTGTTCTTATTAGTTTAATACCTGTTACTCACCCTATCGGGGGAGGTCTATATGGCCTGCATGATTACCCTGACAAAATATAATAATAAGACATGGGGTCTGGGACCCATGGTAACTAGGTTGTGTTAAGTAGTTCTATTCTTAGCACTTTAATCCCTGTTACTCCCCCTATTGGGGGAGGTCTATATGGCCTGCATGATTACCCTGACAAAATATAATAATAAGACATGCGGTCTGGGACCCATGGTAACTAGGTTGTGTTTTAAGTAGTACTATTCTTAGCACTTTAATCACTGTAACTCCCCCTATTGGGGGAGGTCTGTACGGCCTGCCTGATTACCCTGACCAAATATAACAACAAGACATGCGGTCTGGGACCCATGGTAACTAGGTTGTGTTAAGTAGTACTGTTCTTAGCAGTTTAATACCTGTTACTCCCCCTATCGGGGGAGGTCTATATGGCCTGCATTTTTACCCTGACAAAATATAATAATAAGACATGCGGTCTGGGACCCATGGTAACTAGGTTATGTTTATATTAGTACTATTCTTAGCACTTTAATCCCTTTTAATCCCCCTATCGGGGGAGGTCTATACGGCCTGCCTGATTACCCTCACCAAATATAACAACAAGACATGCGGTCTGGGACCCATGGTAACTAGGTTGTGTTTTAAGTAGTACTATTCATAGCACTTTAATCCCTGTAACTTCCCCTATCGGGGGAGGTCTATACGGCCTGCATGATTACCCTGACCAAATATAACAACAAGACATGCGGTCTGTGACCCATGGTAACTATGTTGTGTTTATATTAGTACTATTCTTAGCACTTTAATCCCTTTTACTCCCCCTATCGGGGGAGGTCTATACGGCCTGCCTGATTACCCTCACCAAATATAACAACAAGACATGCGGTCTGTGACCCATGGTAAGGTTACTTCCTTTTGCACAATCAAGTATACCAGTTGCAGAGGTTCTGACCCTGCATTATGGCTGCACCTCTCCCTAAAAGAGGGATCTGTTACAGAGTCTGTGGGCCTGTATGCAAAGAGCTGGCCTGACTGAAAGGATTTATTCCTGCCTAGAAGCAGACAGGCAGAGGGGACGATACCTGCCAAGAAAGAGCTGCAGTGCAGAGAGGAGGCTACCTGACTGGGAGTCCACTGAGACCAGCCCAGCTGCGGGAGATACACCTGCTGGCTTGACCCCGGTCTCAGCAACTATATCTCTGGTCCCACTATACGGTGGCCAACCCTGGGTTTGGACAGAGGAAGGGAGACCCCCTAGTGGAGTAACGCTACATCCGGGAGATGCAAAAAGATGTTTGGACACCCAGTACAGGTCGTTCTCTTTCAACCTTTTTAGACGGGTGTCCCCGACCCTCAACAGGCACAACAGCATGAAACACCACATATGCCATCCTTTTGCACAATAGAGTACCGGTATGGCATTGATTTTAGGAACCCGGAGATAATTTTTAGGAACTGGGAGATGGAAAAAGATGCTTTGACACCCAGTGCAGGTCGTTGTCCTTCAGCCTTCTTATATGAGGGTCCCCGACCCTCAACAGGCACAACAGCATGAAATACCACATATGCCATCCTTTTGCACAATAGAGTACAGGGATGGCATCGATTTTAGAAACCCGGAGATAATTTTTAGGAACTGGGAGATGGAAAAAGATGCTTGGACACCCAGTACAGGTCGTTCTCTTTCAGCCTCTTTATACGGGTGTCCCCGACCCTCAACAGGCACAACAGCATGAAACACCACATATGCCATCCTTTTGCACAATAGAGTACCGGTATGGCATTGATTTTAGGAACCCGGAGATAATTTTTAGGAACTGGGAGATGGAAAAAGATGCTTTGACACCCAGTGCAGGTCGTTGTCCTTCAGCCTTCTTATATGAGGGTCCCCGACCCTCAACAGGCACAACAGCATGAAATACCACATATGCCATCCTTTTGCACAATAGAGTACAGGGATGGCATCGATTTTAGAAACCCGGAGATAATTTTTAGGAACTGGGAGATGGAAAAAGATGCTTGGACACCCAGTACAGGTCGTTCTCTTTCAGCCTCTTTATACGGGTGTCCCCAACCCTCAACAGGCACAACAGCATGAAACACCACATATGCCATCCTTTTGCACAATAGAGTACCGGTATGGGATTGATTTTAGGAACCCGGAGATAATTTTTAGGAACCGGGAGATGGAAAAAGATGCTTGGACATCCAGTACAGGTCGTTCTCCTTCAGCCTTTTTAGACGAGGGTCCCCGACCCTCAACATAAACAACAGCATGAAACACCACATATGCCATCCTTTAGCACAATAGAGTACAGGGATGGCATTGATTTTAGGAACCCGGAGATAATTTTTAGGAACCGGGAGATGGAAAAAGATGCTTGGACACCCAGTACAGGTCGTTCTCCTTCAGCCTTTTTATACGATGGCCCACGACCCTCAACAGGCACAACAGCATGAAACACCACATATGCCATCCTTTTGCAAAAATAAATTACAGATATGGCATTGATTTTAGGAACCCGGAGATAATTTTTAGGAACCGGGAAATTGAACAAAAAACCATGCTTGGACACCCAGTACAGGTCATTCTCCTTTTTTCCACAGGTATTTGAAGAAGATTAGAAGATCCTATACACCAAAGGAACAACTAACCACACTTTTTTTGTTCTCCATTTGGTTTTTTACATTTTTTCTGTACACTTTTTTTCATTTTTTCACAGATTTTGAAGGTTCAACATTGTTTTATATATTTTTATATTTTTGTATTTTCACATTTTTTGATTTTTATTTTTTACTTTTTGTACACCCACTGGATTACTCACGAACACACATCGGAGCCACTCATCACTTTATTCACTTCTTGGACACAATTGACATTGTAATTCTTTGACTTTGTTTACGGATTATACGGAGTAGGACACGTCTCCGCCTTTACCTATAGACAGTACTCTATACATCTTTAGGTGCACCTAATTTTATTGTTTTATCTTATCTGGTTTGTTTTATTTTTGCATATACTGTTTAATGCGTTATTTACTGTGACTGTGTTTGGATATATCCCCAGTTGGTCAGATAGACCACATGTTTTTATATTTTATTTTATATTAAATCCTTTGTATTTTCCTATTGGCGCTTTACACGTTGTTTATTTGATCCACATTACGACTTATAGGTGAGCTAGAACACCTCTGTGTAGAGCGACTTTAGGTATACCCCAAGCGCTTGGTTTGATCGTCCCACAAACACCACATATGCCATCCTTTTGCAAAAATAAATTACAGATATGGCATTGATTTTAGGAACCCGGAGATAATTTTTAGGAACCGGGAAATTGAACAAAAAACCATGCTTGGACACCCAGTACAGGTCATTCTCCTTTTTATACGATGGCCCACGACCCTCAACAGGCACAACAGCATGAAACACCATATATGCCATTCTTTTGCACAATCGAGTACAGGTATGGCATCGTTTTTAGGAACCCATAGATAATTTTTCGGAACCGTGAGATGGAAAAAGATGCTTGGTCGGTCCTCCTACTTCAAATTTGGGGCACTGCGCGTGCAATCTACTGTGCCACCAGATATGAGTGGTGTGTTAATGACTTAGTACTATTCTTAACAGTTTCATCACTGTTATGTGCCGTTTTTTGGTTTGGGTTTTGTAGCCACAGTGCAGCACCAGAGGCCAGAAAAATTAGGCATGTCCAAATGCCTAAAAAATTCGGTATTGTTGCAGCCGCTGCTGTAGCAGCGGCCAGAAAAATTGATGTTTGTAAAACAGTTAGAAAGTGCCCTAAAACCTTGCAGCTTGAACACTAGTTGTTGGCGGATAAGTCACGCAAGTCATCCTGCATTCTAAGAAAAAATACGCCAGTGTGTGTACCATTTGTAGCCCAAGGCAGCACATCATCAGGCCTTTTTCACTCAAATGTATCGCCCAATGTCAGTCCCTTCAGGATCCATCCCTCATTCATTTTAATAAAGGTGAG
This sequence comes from Bombina bombina, assembly GCF_027579735.1. NCBI lineage: Eukaryota > Metazoa > Chordata > Amphibia > Anura > Bombinatoridae > Bombina > Bombina bombina. The sequence continues at coordinate 930,721,787 of NC_069501.1, read as the reverse complement.
ATAATCAAGACTTTTTTGACCTAGGCGACTTCTCTTCTCAGTGACAAAACCTCCTGCTGCACTGAAGGTCCTTTCTGACAGGACACTTGAAGCGGGGCAGGCCAGAAGTTCGATTGCAAATTGGGATAGCTCAGGCCACAGGTCAAGCCTGCACACCCATTAGTCAAGGGGTCCATCGCTCCTCAGAGTGTTGAGATCCGCAGTTAATGCTAGGTAGTCTGCTACCTGTCGGTTGAGTCTTTCTCTGAGGCTGGATCCCAAAAGGCTCTGGCGATGCATAGGAGTTAAAAAGGTCTGCATGTCCTCCATCAACAACACGTCAGTAAAGTGTCCTGTCCTTGCCGCCGTGGTCGTGGGAGGAGGAGGATTACTTTCATATCTTCCCCTGTTAGATTTCCGTTGTGCTGTGACATCACCCTTATACGCTGTGTAAAGCATAGTTTTTAATTTATTTTTGAAATGCTCCATACTTTCCGACTTGCGGGAATTTGGTAACATTTCAGTCACTTTATGCTTATACCGGGGGTCTAGTAGCGTGGACACCCAGTACAGGTCGTTCTCCTTCAGCTTTTTTATACGAGGGTCCCTCAACAGGCACGACAGCATGAAAGACCCCATTTGCACAAAGTTGGATGCCCAGCTAATCATGTCCCGTTCCTCGTCCTCACTGATGTCACTGAAGGTATCTTCTTCCCCCCAGCCACGTACAACACCACGGGTACCAGATAGGTGACAACAACGAGCACCCTGGGATGCCTGCTGTGCTTGGTCTTCCTCCTCCTCCTCCTCCTCCTCAAAGCCACATTCCTCCTCTGACTCCTCTTCCTCACAATCCTCTTCTTGCGTTGCCGCAGGTCCAGCAAGCGATGCTGATAAGGCTGTTTCTGGTGGTGATGGACACCACAACTCTTCCTCTTCACGCTCATCTATGGCCTGATCCGGCACTCTTCGCAGGGCACGCTCCAGGAAGAAAACAAATGGTATGATGTCACTGATGGTGCCTTCGGTGCGACTGACAAGGTTTGTCACCTCCTCTAAAGGACGCATGAGCCTACAGGCATTGCGCATGAGCGTCCAGTAATTTGGCAAAAAAATCCCCAGCTCCCCAGAGGCTGTCCTAGCACCCTGGTCATACAAATACTCATTAACAGATTTTTCTTGTTGGAGCAGGCGGTCGAACATTAGGAGTGTTGAATTCCACCGTGTCGGGCTGTCGCAAATCAAGCGCCTCACTGGCAGGTTGTTTCGACGCTGGATATCGGACAAGTGTGCCATGGCCATGTAGGAACGCCTGAAATGGCCACACACCTTCCTGGCCTGCTTCAGGACATCCTGTAAGCCTGGGTACTTATGCACAAAGCGTTGTACAATCAGATTACACATATGTGCCATGCACGGCACATGTGTCAACTTGCCCAATTTCAATTCCGCCACCAAATTACTTCCATTGTCAGAAACAACCTTGCCAACGTCCAGTTGGTGCGGAGTCAGCCACTGATCCACCTGTGCATTCAGGGCGGACAGGAGTGCTGGTGCGGTGTGACTCTCGGCTTTCAGGCAAGTCAACCCCAAGACGGCGTGACACTGCCATATCCGGGATGTTGAATAGTACCTGGGGAGCTGGGGGGGTGCCGTTGATGTGGAGCAAGACGCAGAAGCAGAAGAGGACTCAGCCAAGGAAGAGGTTATGGAAGAGGATGGAGTAGGAGGAGTAGAGGAGGTAGCAGCAGGCCTGCCTGCAAGTCATGGCGGTGTCACCAACTCTTCTGCAGAGCCACGCATTCCATGCTTGTCAGCCGTCAGCAGGTTTACCCAATGCGCAGTGTAGGTGATATACCTGCCCTGACCATGCTTTGCAGACCAGCTATCAGTGGTCAGATGGACCCTTGCCCCAACGCTGTGTGCCAGACATGCCATTACTTCCTTTCGCACATTCGAGTACAGGTTTGGGATTGCCTTTTGTGAAAAGAAATTTCGGCCAGGTACATTCCACTGCGGTGTCCCAATAGATACAAATTTTTTGAAAGCCTCAGACTCCACCAGCTTGTATGGTAAAAGCTGGCGGGCTAAGAGTTCAGACAAGCCAGCTGTCAGATGCCAGGCAAGGGGTTGACTTTGGTTAATTGGCTTCTTACGCTCAAACATGTCCTTGACAGACACCTGACTGTGGGCAGATGACCAGGAACTGCTACGTAAGAGAGACTGAGTGGAGGATGGTTGAGAGGGGGCAAGGAGGACAGCAGTGGTTGACGTGGCTGAATATGCTGGAGCAGGAGGAGGAGGGCGGCTTTGAGTTTGTTTGCTGCTTCTACTCATGTGTTCTTCCCATCAGCATTTGTGATGTGAGACCATGTGCCTTCGCAAAGCAGTTGTACCTAGGTGGGTGTTGGACTTCCCACGACTCAGTTTCTTTTGGCACAGGTTGCAAATGGCATTGCTGTTGTCAGAGGCAGACACACAAAAAAAATGCCACACTGCTGAACTCTGCGATGACGGCATTTTGGTGTAGTCAACAGCATGCATTGATTGGCGTTGGCATGCTGTCTGGCTGACCCCGGGTGCCGATGCATGCTGTCTGACTGTGCCACTAGCTCCTTGCAACGACCTCCCCCTGCTTCCAACTTGTCTCCTCCTCTCTGTCTCCCCATCTGAACTTTCCCCCTCTTCTTCTTCTATTCTAGCAGGCACCTACATGACATCCACGGACACATCATCATCAACCGCTTCACTTGTATCTGACACATCAACAAAGGAAGCAGCAGCGGTTACAACATCATCATCATCATCACACCGTACCTCCATGTTTCTAATGCTGCCTGACTGAGACATATCACTGTTATCTACATCCTCTGTCAATGATGGTTGCGCATCACTCATTTCTTCCAACTGATGTGTCAGTAACTCCTCTGACAGATCAAGTGAAGTGGCTGTGGTGCTAGTGTTGGTGGTGGCGACAGGCGGGCGAGTGGCACTGGTCACTTGAGAGGTGCCCAAAGCACAGCTGGAGGTGGATGGTGTGTCAAGGTTAGGACTAGGAGCGGAAGCTGTAGAAGATTGGGTGTCCTGTGTTAGCCATTCAACTAGGTCCTCCTCAGAACTTTTCGCGTCCCTGGCACCTGGCCTCTGAACAATGTGCATATTTGTAGGGTCTAAAGGAATCACAGCACCACGACCACGACGGCACCTGCGGGGTTGCCTGCCTCTGCCTGTCATTTTTTTTTAAATGTACACTTAAAATACTATAAAACAAATTATGAGTGGTGGCACTGGGCAAGTGGGCACAGTATACGCTGTGAGCCTGACACAAAAAAACAGACTGATGTTTCAAAGTCAAAATTTTTTATTTTTTAAATATTAAAAGTACTGTGACAACAAATATGATTGGTGGCACTAGTTGGCAAGTGGGCCTGGCGCACACGCTGGGAGGAAGGCAACTGCAATTAGATTACACTAGCTGACTGATGCTTCACAGTAAAAAAAGTTTTTTTTTAAATATTTAAAATACTGTTATAACAAATATGATTGGTGGCACTCGTTGGCAAGTGGGCCTGGCACACATGCTGGCAGGCAGGAAACTGCAATTCAATTGCACTAGCAGACTGATGATTCACAGTCAAAAAAGTTTTAATTTTAAATATTAACACTACTGTAATAACAAATATGATTGGTGGCACTAGTTGGCAAGTGGGCCTGGCACACACACTGGCAGGCAGGTAACTGCAATTCAATTGCACTAGCAGACTGATGATTCACAGTCAAAAAAGTTTTTATTGTAAATATTTACACTACTGTTATAACAAATATGATTGGTGGCACTAGTTGGCAAGTGGGCCTGGCACACACGCTGGGAGGAAGGCAACTGCAATTAGATTACACTAGCTGACTGATGCTTCACAGTCAAAAATGTTTTTTTTTTAAATATCTAAAATACTGTTATAACAAATATGATTGGTGGCACTAGTTGGCAAGTGGGCCTGGCACACACGCTGGCAGGCAGGCAACTGCAATTCAATTGCACTAGCAGACTGATGATTCACAGTCAAAAAAGTTTTTATTTTAAATATTTTCAAAACTGTTATAACAAATATGATTGGTGGCACTAGTTGGCAAGTGGGCCTGGCACACACGCTGGGAGGAAGGCAACTGCAATTAGATTACACTAGATGACTGATGTTTCACAGTCAAAAAAGTTTTTATTTTAAATATTTACAATACTGTTATAACAAATATGATTGGTGGCAGTAGTTGGCAAGTGGGCCTGGCACACACGCTGACAGGCAGGCAACTGCAATTCAATGGCACTAGCAGACTGATGATTCACAGTCAAAAAAGTTTTTATTTAAAATATTTACAATACTGTTACAACAAATATGATTGATGGCACTAGTTGGCAAGTGGGCCTGGCACACACGCTGGCAGGCAGGCAACTGCAATTCAATTGCATTAGCAGACTGATGATTCACAGTCAAAAAAGTTTTGATTTTAAATATTTTCAAAACTGTTATAACAAATTTGATTGGTGGCAATAGTTGGCAGCAAGTGGGCCTGGCACACACGCTGGCAGGCAGGCAGGCAACTTCAATTAGATTACACTAGCAGACTGATCTTTCACAGTCAAAAAATATTTTTTTTAAATATTTACACTACTGTTATAACAAATATGATTGGTGGCACTAGTTGTCAAGTGGGCCTGGCACACACGCTGGCAGGCAGGCAACTGCAATTCAATTGCACTAGCAGACTGATGATTCAGTCAAAAAAGTTTTTATTTAAAATATTTACACTACTGTTATAACAAATATGATTCGTGGCACTAGTTGGAAAGTGGGCCTGGCACACACGCTGGCAGACAGGCAACTGCAAATAACAAAAGCAGACTTGGTTGTGTGGGTGGTGGGTTTTAATGTTGGGGGGGGTATTTGTACTTTTTTTTACAGGTAAAAGAGCTGATTACTTTGGGGCAATGCCCCGCAAAAGGCCCTTTTAAGGGCGAGTTGTAATTTAGTGTAGGGTAGGGCTTTTTTAAAAAAAAAATTTTGGGGGGGGGCTTTTTTATTTTGTTAGGGGGATTAGATTAGGTGTAATTAGTTTAAAAATCTTATAATTTCTTTATTATTTTCGGTAATTTAGTGTTTGTTTTTTCGTACTAACTTTATTTAATTGTAATTAATTGTATTTAATTTAGTTAATTTATTTAATTATAGTGTATGTTAGGTGTAATTGTAACTTAGGTTAGGTTTTATTTTACAGGTAAATTTGTCTTTATTTTAACTAGCTAGTTATTAAATAGTTAATAACTATTTAGTAACTATTCTACCTAGTTAAAATAAATACAAAGTTGCCTGTAAAATAAAAATAAACCCTAAGATAGCTACAATGTAACTATTAGTTATATTGTAGCTAGTTTATGGTTTATTTTATAGGTAAGTATTTAGTTTTAAATAGGAATTATTTAGTTAATTGTAGTAATTTTATTTAGATTTATTGTAATTATATTTAAGTTACGGGAGTTAGGGTTAGACTTAGGTTTAGGGGTTAATACATTTAATATAGTGGCGGCGACATTGGGGGCAGCAGATTAGGGGTTAATAAATGTAGGTAGGTGTCGGCGATGTTAGGGACGGCAGATTAGGGGTTAATAATATTTAACTAGTGTTTGTGATGCGGGGGTGCTGCGGTTTAGGGGTTAATATATTTATTATAGTGGCGGCGATGTCCGGTTCGGCAGATTAGGGGTTAAAATATTTATTTTAGTGTTTGCCATGTGGGGGGCCTCAGTTTAGGGGTTAATAGTTAGTTTATGGGTGTTAGTGTACTTTTTAGCACTTTAGTTTTATGCTACGGCTTTGTAGTGTAAAACTCTTAACTACTGACTTTTAAATGCGGTACCAGGCTTGACAGGAGAGGGTGTACCGCCCACTTTTGATCAGACTCGTAATACTGGTGCTATGCAAGTCCCATTGAAAATATAGGATACGCAATTGATGTAAGTTGATTTGCAGTATTTCCGAGTCTGGACAAAAAATTGAGTTGTACACCTGTACCTGCAAGACTCGTAATACCAGCAGACGTTAAAAAAGCAGCATTGGGACCGGCCAACGCTGCTTTTTAACCCTAACGCACAACTCGTAATCTAAGCCATTGTATCTTATTTCTAAAAGTGCCTTGAATAGACCAATTGATTTTTTTTTCCAGGCATCCTTTTTAACTCACACCAAATGATATGTGTTCTTACAATACTGATCTAATAAGCAGCAGAGGAGTACCATGTTAGCCTGCAGAAAATGTAATTTGTCAAGAGAAAACCAATAAATGGCTCTGTAAAGATGATACTTTTATTGACTGTATGATGTTATTAGATGAGAGGTTTCAGAAACATTTCAGTATCTTCCTCAGACAGAAAAACAAAACTTTGAGGATTATTCAAAATTTTCATCAAGATAAAATGGGTGGGACAGTATGCTTTTTTGTTTCACAGTGTAATGTTTCATTGGTTGTAATATAAGAAATGCAAAAGTCTTTAAGGCATAATATTTTATTTTAAAATGACTTGTTTTAAAATTGGTCACTGCATTGATAAAGTATTATGTCAATACAAAGCTCAAATAATTTAGTAAAATGTTTAAAGGAGCCAGAAAATCTATATAAATTTATGCCAAGTTTGATTTTACTTTCTTCTGCATAATTAGATTGCCCAGCAATATGCTGAAAGCAAATCATTATGTGCCATACAAATTGTATCTTAATGTACATTTTATTTAAGCAACTAAAACATATTAAATATCCAGCAGGTTAAACAAAAGCAAAACAATGAAAGACATTTATTATATTTACGATAACCATTGTAACAGCTTGTACCATTAAACATGTGCCTTGAAAATGGATTACATCTTAGCCACATTATCATCTCTTGTTTACATTCACAAAAAAATAATTATAGTATCAAGAGGGGGGTAGTTAATGTACCTGATGTTCTGTATCATCTTTAGATAAGCACCTGTTGTTCTGTATCATCTTTAACCCCTTAAAGACCGTGATGTACCCTGTACAGCGCTGGTTGTTAAGGGATTGTATGGCTATAATAGCACGGGTCTCACCATGAGTGGCAAGACCACGCTATTGAACCCTCCTTCTCTCCAGAAGGCTTGCTAAAGTAGTTATTGAAACCAGCAGCCCCAAAGAAAGACCAGCGATGTACAGGGTACATAGCTGGTCATTAAGCGGTGAAGGAGTTATGCACCCCGGCCCAGATTACAAGCATTAAATCCGTTGTGAACACACCACACGCAATGTGGCTTTTACTCAATTACCATAGTGCCGCCATTATGCTTGGCGTACATGTGTTCCACCATAGAAATCAATGGAGAAAAAATGTTGGGAAAAAACTAAAACCTCCCATTGAAGTCTATGGAGAAAAAGAAAGTTGTCAAAAAACCTAACACCCTAACATAAGACCCTAGTCTAATAACCCCTAAACCACCATCCCCCCACAACGCAACTACCTACATTAAACTATTAACCCCTAAACCTAACACCCCCTAACTTTACCAAAATCAAAATACAACTAAAATAAAGTTAAATTAAACTAACTATGGCCAACCACCATACTGGCCGGTCGCACCTAGCTAGAGCTCTGAGTTCTAGTTAGCCAAAAAACAAAATATACCAGACAAATTCCCTTAGCATTAAGCTATTTTTCATCATTTGCGATCCCATATCCTCAGCAGGGACACAGAAACACCTATTGGAAGGCTCTGTACGACGTCGGAGGGAGTCACAGAGTTACTAGCACCGCTTCTGCTGCCGGAAGATTTGCCTTGTCTCTGGCCGCCTTTCCTATGACCTATGCCCGCAATCCTAACAGCATAGCAGCCAGCAACCCACTGTGCAGCATAGCCGCGATAGAAGGGGCTCCAGACCCAGCGGCACTGGAAGTTTGAAAGACCCTCCATATTTGACTTTGGAAGAGCTGTGCCGCAGCGGAACTCCCCGCATCTACCCACACCTCACGGCAGCGGAACCGGACCGGAGCACTGAACCAGGGAAGCCTACTACCTACTCTGGAGCCTGCTCTCCCTCAACACTTTGGGACACCGCCAGAGATACCGCACAACTCGCGACCCCATAGAGGAGCAGCTTCCATGTGGAGCCCAGCAGATCATCTCCCCGTAAGTAATTGCAGCCTGATCTGCAGGGGATTACACTGCTTAGTCAAAACTATACTACCCGCAAACACTCCAGCTTAAGGGGACCCAGAGACTGACAGAGACTTACCTAAACTGCATTAACTTACTGGCTGGGCGCCACTTAATGCCGATACTCCTTCCCCATATAGTGGCGCGAAAACGCCATCTTTAATTTCTAGCTATACAAGCACAGCAGCCTGTCAGCGCGGCCTTCCTCACAGTTACACTCAGAGCGCCAGAAGAAGTCGCAGCACAGGCATTTGTAAGGACTATATTCAGTGTAGGTACTTTTCTGCTAAAACAGGTACAACTGTAATCAGCTTGACAACCACTTATTAACCTGTCGCAAGCCATGTGAAACTTAAACTCTATAAAGGGGCCTGCTAACTTACTGTGCAGCAATTACTTTCTGTTTCCCCACCACCAACAGCTCCCCTTGAGAGGACAGTGACTATATAAGGAGATAAGCAGCTAACCCTCAATAACTCAAGGGCTCCTAGGCCTACACCGCAATCATACCCTTAGGCTCTAGGTGAAAGCAATCTGCATACCTAACAATCACAGCACTTGTTCTGCCACAAAGTAGGACTGTGTTACACCATCTGCAGCAGTTTAGGAGCCGCAATATATCTTGCCTTTATGCCATAGCTGGAGTGCACTCTCCTGTCCCCTTTCCTGCTGCATTTTGATGCAGTAGGTCATATCCCTCACCCCTTTTCCGGCCTGGCCCAGAGGTGGCAATTTCCCTAGGGAGAGTGCCCTAAATCTACTCTAAATACATCCAGACTCTCCCACGCCAGTGACATTTTCATCTTTTCTAGGGTTCACATCTGCTTAAAATGGCATAAGCACGTATAGGCCATTTAAGCCTGTCTACCACACAGTGACCCTTCTTTGTTTTGAAGCGGGGCCGCCCTGCCATACCTGACCTCTAACCTCTCAAGGTCCCCTTCTGCAAAGGACCCAGCTTATTTCCCCCTCACCATGTCACAATCAGCCAGAGGGAAAAAAAACAAACAACCTTTTTTACCTAAAAAAACTGTGATGGATCACTTTGGGCCCCCTGGAGGGCTTTCACAAGGTGATATAGAACCCCCAGACTCCCCTGGGTCTGACACTTTGGATCTCACACTGGCGGCTATCCAGAACATCCAACAAGCCCCATCCGAGGCAGTTACTCCCTCATTCATCATGGATTCACTTAAGTCCCTACTGGACAAGCATCATGCTTCATTCACTGCCCAAATGGCGGCCTCTACCGCTGAGCTCAAGAAAGAGATCTCTTCAACAAATGAAAGAATTGACACTTTGGAAAGAAAGCAGGAGGATGCCGCTGTGGAACATTCTAACCTGCTTTCTTACACACAACGCCTTGCAGACTACCTAGATGTTGTCGATGATAAGATAGCGGACTGGAAGATAGATCTCGGAGGAACAACCTCAGGATCCGAGGTATCCCCGAGTCTGTCTCTGCTGGCGATTTACAGCCGTACCTAAAAGAACTGTTTCTTGTGCTAGCACCCCCCGCCACGGAGGCTGAAGCCCTGATGGACCGGGCACACAGGTCTCTTAAGCCCAAAGGTCTCCCAGATGACCAACCCAGAGACACAATTGTCCGGCTACACTACTTCACTTACAAAGAGAGAATCCAAAGAGCCCATTTTCAGAAACCCTCCCTCCCAGATAAATTTAAAAAACTACAAATTTTTCCTGACCTTTCTGCAAGGACTTTACAGAAGAGAAAAACTTTCACAGAAGTTACATCCATTCTAAGGAAAAACGAGATCAGGTATAGGTGGGGCTACCCCATAAAGCTACTCATCTTCCGGAACAATCAGATGTTTACCATACAGACCCCTAACAGAGGGTACGAACTACTCAAGTTGTGGAATCTATACCCTTCACAAAAGGACAAACCACACACTAGCCAAACCCAGTTGAGAGTCACAGCTGCAGAATGGGGGGGCCCCTCCGCCCCTGAAGACCAACGGAACAAATCAGATGTCTCCAGGGTGGGAGACTGGACTACCCCTACAACACGAAGGTTTGGCCTTCAGAAGCAACATGAGGGCCAGGAATGGCCGACCCTCACGCAGAGACATAGATCTGGATCACCAGTTTCCTAGGGAGTGCATCACAAACTCTAAGATGTAGCTTACTTTTTCTGGACACTTGTTATGTGAAGTTACTTCCTTTTTTCCTCTTTTAGCATATACGGACAACAGGTGGTCCCGCACCATCTGGACTCTAGTAGCTGGCATGCTGATCTTGATGACCTTTGGACGATAAGTATCTTTTACCTGTTTTGCTCCTTTACAATATACAGTACTCATATCATGGTGAATATTGTTTACATTTCTGTGCAGAGGTTTTATCGCTTGCTAAACAGTTATCATTGCTTTATCTCTGGGATATTAAGGTTCCATCCCTACCACAATTAGCAGTCAAGCATCCATAGACCTCACACACAACATTTACTGCCTCCAACCAGGGTTACACTAATCTATAGGCACCATGTGCTCAGCGAGGGCCCGGCTGCAGCACACTCCCTGCACACATCCTTTTCGTGACTTAGACAGATACACTAGAAAAGTAACCCCTACGCATACAACACTCGAAGTATCCCTACAGCACACCCGCTCACATAGAATTTTGATCACTTAATTGTTAACAGAACACTTCACCCCATACATCAGAGTACTCTACCACAGCACTACAACCTCAGCTGCCCATTACAAACTTACAGCAGCAAGACTAGCGGATCACACACCTAGAATAGATCATTCCGATCACTTAATTGTTAACAGAACACTTCACCCCATACATCAGAGTACTCTACCACAGCTCTATAATCTCAGCTGCCCATTACATACTCACAGTAGCAAGACCAGTGGACCACACACCTAGAATAGATCATTAGCTGAACTCACTGCCTACACCAAGACACCATAGTCTCGACTCCTCAACTTATTCTGTAAGGTCTACACCGAGATGCATACCCGAATATCTGTTATAGTATTGTAGTTTTAAATTGTTTGTTGTTCTGGTTGCTGTTTTATGTATTGCATTGCTGTTTTCTTATAAGTAAATTGAAAGTTCTCTATTGTCACTGTCATATAACTCCAATTGATACACCACCTCTTCATTGGACAGGCTATTAGGCCGTTATCCTATCTTTTTCCCTCCCGCCACTCTTTAACATTCCACTGATAAACAGTGGCGCGACTGGCAACCCCCACTACCTGACCAGCTATTAACAGTACACTATTTCATAGTTTTCAACAACCTCCCCCCCCCCCCACAAACCCAAGCCCCCTTCTTCCCTCCACTTAAATGTGCTTCCCCTATTAGGGAAGACGATTAACGCGGTTTCTCTTGACCATACCGCAATATCTATTTGCCAATTTATCTGTACTAATATATATTTGACTGAACGTAATATCTTTTTGTACTCTATCAGAAGTATAAGAACAACCAATCTTCCCTGTCTTTTTACTTTTTACACTTCTCTTTCACCTCCTTCTCCTCCTAGCCTCTTAGCGCTTCCTCCTTTTTTCCCTGGCTTTTTTTTTTTTTTTTTTTTCCTCCTTCTCTCTTCCCCCTCTTCTTCTGCTTTCTCACTCCCTACTTCTCCTTAACATTACTTCAGCATGTCCCTTATTTGTACCTCACTTAACACTAGAGGGCTCAATACCCCTAACAAGAGAAGTAGACTAGTTAGTTATTTAACTCGCGCCAAAACTAAAATAGCCTTTCTCCAGGAGACCCATTGGGCAGAAGGAACCCCTATACCCTTTCGATGTAAACAATACCCGATAGCGGAGACAGCCTCATACCTGGGGAAATCGAGAGGTGTAGCTATTCTGATACATAAATCCGTTCTCTTTGAGAAAGTAGAAACCTTCAAGGACCCAAAGGGTAGATTCCTGATACTGACCTGCAGGATAGATGATACTCCATATACTCTTGCCAATTACTATGGCCCAAATTCTGGACAAATAAGAGCCTTTAGGAAGTTTTTAAGATTGCTGGCCTCTCATAAAACTCAAAACTTACTACTAGCTGGTGATTTCAACATGCTGCTAGACACAACATTAGATAGACGCTCTCCTAAGCTTAAACCCTGTGACAAACAAGCCTCTAGGACTGCAAAGCATTTCAACAATCTCTTGGCCCAACACAATCTATTCGACATCTGGCGTTCCCACCATCCTTCCTCAAGAGACTACTCCTTTTATTCTAAAGTACACAATACCTACACCAGGATCGATTACTTTTTCTGTGAACCGAGACTTTTAGACTCGGTCCAATCGGTACTTATGCCTGAGTGTACATGGTCTGACCATTCCTCGGTTCAGCTTACTCTAAAAAATCCCAATAGCACATCCTTTAGATCCTCCTGGACGCTTCCGGAACACCTCCTTTCTAGTCCAGATCAGGTTGCACTGATCCGGAAAGAGATTTCCGAGTTTCTAAGTATAAACGATAATGGCGCAGTTAACGACTTCTGTTTGTGGGGCACTCTCAAGGCCTTTCTTAGAGGGGTATTCATTAAATTGAATGCAGAGCATAGGAAACGGTTGGGTAGTTCGCTCGCCCAACTCCATGTCTCCCTGAGAAACCTGAACACATTACATGTAGCATCTTTTGACCCGCAAATTCTCACCCAAATTGAAACTATTAAGACACAAATTGCAGCCCTAGAATTAAAAAGGCAACAGACTCAGGTTCAGAAATTCAAACAAACATTTTATGCCAAAGGAAACAAAGCAGACAGGCTATTGGCCAACAAACTTAAGCAAAAGACTGCAGAAGCCCGCATTCCATATATCAAAACACCCCAGGGCAATGTCCGGCTCCCAGCAGACATAGGGAAAGCTTTTGCTTCTTATTACTCTGCATTATATAACCTAGCGAGCTCCCCTACCCAACGTGTCCCGACATCACAGCATATTCAGGACTTCCTAGACACCATCTCTTTGCCAACCTTGACGGCAGATCAGAGAGATCTGCTTGATGCTTCATTCAGCATTAAAGAAGTCCTACATGCCATCAACTCCCTAAAATCCCACAAAGCCCCAGGTCCTGATGGTTTTGGAGCTCTGTTCTATAAAATGTTCAGACTCCAGCTATCTCCACTTCTTACTAGAATCTGCTCCCTGGCCAGACAGTCCGGCACCCTACCAACCGAGCTTTTAGAGGCGACCATAGTGACCATCCCGAAACCGGGTAAAACCCCTAACGTATGCGAACACTTCCGCCCAATTTCACTGATCAATGTTGATGTAAAGTTGATGGCGAAACTTTTGTCCTTTAGATTAAATAAAGTTCTCCCGTCACTGTTGGACGGCGATCAAGTAGGCTTTACTCCAGGTCGGGAAGGACCAGACAACACTCGCCGGATCCTCAATATATACTTTGAAGCCAAGCAGCATAATCTTTCCTGCACGACCCTAGCCTTAGATGCCGAAAAGGCTTTTGATAGGGTCAACTGGACGTACCTATTTGAGGTCCTTGATAAGTTTGGCTTCCCTCCGGGATTTTGCTCTAGTGTTAGAGCTTTGTACTCAGCCCCCTCGGCCTCGGTTAGAGGCCTGGGATTCCGTTCCCCGACCTTCCCGATCACCAATGGGACGCGCCAAGGCTGTCCCCTCTCTCCGCTACTCTTCGCTCTAATCATGGAGCCGCTAGCTGAGGCGATCAGAGGTAGTCCTGATATCCGGGGAGTGGAACTAGAGAATACCCTGCAAAAAACCGCCTTATTCACGGATGACCTAACCATATTTCTTAGCGATCCTCTCCATTCCCTCCCTGCCCTTTTCAAGTTGCTGGATAGGTTTGGACAGATTAGCTACTACAAGCTTAACATCAACAAGACGGAGGCATATTCCATTAACGTGTCAGATACTGATCTTACAGAACTCCAACAACGGTACCCATTTAATTGGTCCCAGCAGAGGATCAAGCATCTTGGAGTTTATCTCTCCTGGAACATCTCCACTATAATAGAGTCTAATTTCAATCCTCTCCTCCAGCAGTTCCAATCTTGTACTGACAGGTGGAGTGTCCCATGCATCTCCTGGCTGGGACGTATAGCTGCATTCAAGATGCTCCTGCTTCCCAAGCTCACATACCTGTTCCGTTCACTCCCTATCCCTGTCCCTAAATGTTTGATTGGCAAATTTCAACAAATTTGCAATAAGTATATATGGAAAAATAAGCACCCTAGGGTCGCTACTAGAATACTCCAGCAACCACTCTTGTGCGGGGGCGCGGGCGCCCCCAACATAATGTATTACCATGAAGCTTCAAGGCTTTCTCAAGTCCTAGCATGGAAGATCACAGACAGCAAAAACAAATGGCAAATACTTGAACAAGCAATGCTCCCTAGTCCTCTTACCCTACAAGACCTCATTTGGTTACCCAAGCACGTCAGGTCGCTTTACAAAATCCAGAATACAATAATCTCACATGCCCTCCGAATATGGGATAGATTACGCTCGCTTCCTCAGATAGCCCCACATCCTTCTCCTGTACACTCCCTAACGGGCCTGCTAGCGGCCCTTAGAGACTCCCACCCCCATCTGTGGCAGGAGCATGGAATCCACTGCATAGCAGATTTGTTTTTCAACGGCCAATTCATCACGACCGCACAATTTACCAATAATTACAATCCACCCCAACTTCTTCTATTTGAGTTCTGGAGGCTTAGAAGTCTATTAAAATCCTGGGGATTTTTAAATCAACCTCCCAGACCACCCACTATGTGGGAAAAAAGATGGATCAGCAGCGTTAGGATTCCCAGGTCGCTATCGGTTTCCTACAAAGATCTGATGAACTCCCCCCTTTTCTACAGGTCAGCTTACACATTGGCCTGGGAAAAGGCTTTTCACTTCCGAACGGAACAGGACGAATGGGCCCGAGCGGTGGCCCTAACCAAACAAGCACTTCACTGTGTTACACTACTAGAGTTATATCTTAAAATCTGTACACAGTGGCATCTCACCCCGCTTAGGTTATACAAAATTTCTCAGACTAACTCTCCACTATGCTGGAGGCAGTGTGGGATGGTGGGTTCGCCGGCCCATATTTGGTGGGAATGTCCGAAATTGACTACCTTCTGGCAAGTCATCTCACACAAATGTAGAAACCTAATTCCCCATTTACACAACTTCCCGCAAACAGCCTTATTGCACTTAAACTTAGACACAGCCACACCCCCAGAGGCCTTACTCTCCGTTTATATACTTATCTCAGCCAAACTAGCTATAGCGAGATTATGGAGACAGCAAACTCCACCTACATGGGGAGACGTGGTCAAAACCATGTCCTACCTGGAGATAATGGAGGGTCCAATCTTTACTCAACGTAATAAAGTCTTTTTGCATTCGGAAATCTGGGCAAAGTGGAAGCTCCTGAACTGACTCTACTGCAGGGCAGCTAATGGGAACAGTAGCTGTAGGCCCCATACATCAACTAACTCCTCCTCCTTCCCCCCTCCCCTACCCACCCATTTCCTCATCACCCTCTCTTCCTTCCCTTTTTTTTTTTTTCTCTCCTTTTCTCTTCCTTTTCTATCTACTCTCTGGTTGGTCTTACTGGATACATTCAACTATATAAGTGTATATCTCAAATGCTTTTGGCTCATTGGGTCCTCAGGCGACTAACTGGCCACCTAATGTGTGTACAGTTCAAAAAAAAAAAAAAATAATAAAAAGGTAAAGAAAAAGAAGTATAGATTATTCAGTCTTATGATGGATATTAATATTTGCATTATTTTCAACAATTTAGACTGTTCTTTTGTCCACTTTCATATGTCAGTATTTTTACACTTTATTCTGTTCTAAAATAGAAAAAAAAAGGTTAAGTTTATTTCTTATTTGATTGGATTATCCTGTGATGAAACAGAATAGACTTTATGTGTTTTATATGTGCATATTGTGTTGTATTCATGCATATCTCGATGTATCACAGTTGTACTGTAATGTGAAGTTAACCTCAATAAAAATTATTTAAAAAAAAAAAAATTAAACTAACTACCATAAAATAAATAAAAACTTACCTGTGAAACACAATTAAAACCTATGCATAAACTAATAAAAGACCTAACATTACTTGTTTTAAAAAAAATTAAAAAGCAAAAAAAAAAAATACCAAAAAAAACTTACATTACTAAAAATAATAATTCCTAACATTACCAAAATAAAATAAAGCTACCATTGCAAAAAAATATAAACACTAAAATTACAAAAAATTAAAAAAAGCTATCATTACACCACTCCCAGCTTTTTTTTTATAGAATTCCATGAGGGCTGCCCCTGCGAGTGTTGGCATGGAAAAACCAACATTTTATAGAATCAGGCACTTAGTGAGATGTCCCACAGATGGTGGATTCTATTTATCAATGTGGTCACAATCAGCAGATAGCATTGCATTATGGCACTTCTGCACTACATTAGAGCAGGGGCAGTCAATAACCCTGGATGGATTAGTCTGAGGTGATTTTAAACCATTATCTCAAATATGGTTCTGTGGATATCAAGCAGCAGTCTTAGGAAAAAAATGTTAACCTCCTTGCCCACTCTATCATTTCATAGTTTTGGCAATCTAACCTAACATACACCTAGATTACGAGTTTTACGCTAAACAGGGTGCGAAACTAAAACCAAAAAAGATGTGTTATTTCACTCTCCATAGCGCTGCCATTATGAGTTACTGAAAAGCCTCCTTGTGCTGTGAGTTATGGTGCGTTAAACTCCATACCACACAAAAGCCAAGGGCAGCTTTGATGTGCTCGTGCGCGCTTCCCCATAGACATCAATGGGGAGAGAGTGTTAGAAAAAAAATTAACACCTGGGGCGCGATCCGATATAGATCGCAGTTTGCAGCGCAAGCGAGGGAACCGGCGTCGCCCGCAGTTTCAGCTCGCAACTCGAGCTATCCTATATAAGTCGCCGTCAGATGCTAACGTGCCGTAAGTCTGACAAACCAGCGATGTCCAGAAATCTGCGCAAGTACAAATTTCTGGCGTCGCCAGTGACTTGCGGCACGTTAGAAACTGCCGGCGCCTCTAAAACCTGACTAAAGTCTAAAACACCCGCACTGTCTAACACGCCTCCCTAACATAGCCCGACACGTCTAACCCTCTATCCGCTATCCCCCCTCACTATCCTAACAATAAAAAAGCTATTAACCCCTAAACCGCCGCTCCCGTACCCCGCCGCCAGCTATATTATATCTATAACCCCCTAAAGTGAGCCCCTAACACCGCCGCCATCTATATTAAAATTATAAACCCCTAATGTAAGCCCCTTACACCGCCGCCATCTCTATTAAAATGATTAACCCCTAATTTAATCTACCTACCCCGCCGCCAGCTATATTTTCTATATTAACCCTAAGTATATTATAGTTAATATAGGTATTACATTATATATATTAACTATATTAACCCTAATTATATTAGGGTTAATTTAGTTAATATAGTTACTATAGTATTTATATTAACTATATTAACTCTATCTAACCCTAACACCCCTAACTAAATTTATATTAAATTAATCTAATTCATTTATAAACTAAAATGTTCCTATTTAAATCTAAATACTTACCTATAAAATAAACCCTAAGATAGCTACAATATAATTAATAATTACATTGTAGCTATGTTAGGGTTAATATTTATTTTACAGGTAAATTGTTAATTATTTTAACTAGGAATAATAGCTATTAAATAGTTATTAACTATTTAATATCTACCTAGTTAAAATAATTACCCAATTACCTGTAAAATAAATCCTAACCTAAGTTACAAATACACCTACACTATCAATAAATTAAATAAAATACAAACATCTATCTAAAAATACAATTAAATTAACTAAACTAAATTACAAAAAAAAAAAAAACACTAAATTACAAAAAATAAAAAAAGATTACAAGATTTTTAAGCTAATTACACCTATTCTAAGCCCCCTAATAAAATAATAAACCCCCAAAATAAAAAAAAATCCCTGCCCTATTCTAAATTAAAAAAATTTAAAAGCTCTTTACCTTACCAGCCCTTAAAAGGGCCTTTTGTGGGGCATGCCCCAAAGAATTCAGCTCTTTTGCATACAAATACAAACCCCCCCCCCCCATTACAACCCACCACCCACATACCCCTATTCTAAAACCACCCAAACCCCCCTTAAAAAAGCCTAACACTACCCCCCTGAAGATCTCCCTACCTTGTCTTCACCACACCGGGCCGAACTCCTGATCCGATCCGGGCGATGTCTTCCTCCAAGCGGCAAAGAAGAATTCTTCCTCCGGCGATGTCTTCCTCCAAGCGGCAAAGAAGAATTCTTCCTCCGGCGACGTCTTCCTCCAAGCGGCAGCAAAGTCTTCATTCTTCCGGCGGCATCTTCAATCTTCTTTCTTCGCTCCGCCGCCGCGGAGCATCCATCCCGGCCGACTACTGAACTACGAATGAGGTACCTTTAAATGACGTCATCCAAGATGGCGTCCGCCGAATTCCGATTGGCTGATAGGATTCTATCAGCCAATCGGAATTAAGTTAAAAAAATCTGATTGGCTGATTGAATCAGCCAATCAGATTCAAGTTCAATCCGATTGGCTGATCCAATCAGCCAATCAGATTGAGCTCGCATTCTATTGGCTGTTCCGATCAGCCAATAGAATTCGAGATCAATCTGATTGGCTGATTGGATCAGCCAATCGGATTGAACTTGAATCTGATTGGCTGATTCAATCAGCCAATCAGATTTTTTTAACTTAATTCCGATTGGCTGATAGAATCCTATCAGCCAATCGGAATTCGGCGGACGCCATCTTGGATGACGTCATTTAAAGGTACCTTATTCGTAGTTCAGTAGTCGGCCGGGATGGATGCTCCGCGGCGGCGGAGCGAAGAAAGAAGATTGAAGATGCCGCCGGAAGAATGAACACTTTGCTGCCGCTTGGAGGAAGACGTCGCCGGAGGAAGAATTCTTCTTTGCCGCTTGGAGGAAGACATCGCCGGAGGAAGAATTCTTCTTTGCCGCTTGGAGGAAGACATCGCCCGGATCGGATCAGGAGTTTGGCCCGGTGTGGTGAAGACAAGGTAGGGAGATCTTCAGGGGGGTAGTGTTAGGCTTTTTTAAGGGGGGTTTGGGTGGTTTTAGAATAGGGGTATGTGGGTGGTGGGTTGTAATTGGGGGGGTATTGTATTTGTATGCAAAAGAGCTGAATTCTTTGGGGCATGCCCCACAAAAGGCCCTTTTAAGGGCTGGTAAGGTAAAGAGCTTTTAAATTTTTTTAATTTAGAATAGGGCAGGGAATTTTTTTTATTTTGGGGGTTTATTATTTTATTAGGGGGCTTAGAATAGGTGTAATTAGCTTAAAAATCTTGTAATCTTTTTTATTTTTTGTAATTTAGTGTTTGTTTTTTTTTGTAATTTAGTTTAGTTAATTTAATTGTATTTTTAGATAGATGTTTGTATTTTATTTAATTTATTGATAGTGTAGGTGTATTTGTAACTTAGGTTAGGATTTATTTTACAGGTAATTGGGTAAGTATTTTAACTAGGTAGATATTAAATAGTTAATAACTATTTAATAGCTATTATACCTAGTTAAAATAATTAACAATTTACCTGTAAAATAAATATTAACCCTAACATAGCTACAATGTAATTATTAATTATATTGTAGCTATCTTAGGGTTTATTTTATAGGTAAGTATTTAGATTTAAATAGGAATATTTTAGTTTATAAATGAATTAGATTAATTTAATATAAATTTAGTTAGGGGTGTTAGGGTTAGATAGAGTTAATATAGTTAATATAAATACTATAGTAACTATATTAACTATATTAACCCTAATATAATTAGGGTTAATATATATAATGTAATACCTATATTAACTATAATATACTTAGGGTTAATATAGATAATATAGCTGGCGGCGGGGTAGGTAGATTAAATAAGGGGTTAATCATTTTAATAGAGATGGCGGCGGTGTAAGTGGCTTACATTAGGGGTTAATAATATTAATATAGCTGGCGGCGGTATAGGGGGATTAGATTAGGGGTTAATAATTTTTATATAGGTGGCGGCGGTGTAAGGGGTCAGATTAGGGGATAGATAAGGTAGATGACAGCGGTGTAAGGGGTTCTAATTAGGGGATAGATAAGGTAGATGGCGGCGGTTTTAGGGGCTCACAGTAGGGGGTTAGTTTATGTAGATGTCGGCGGAGTCCGGGAGCGGCGGTTTAGGGGTTAATAACTTTATTAGGGATTTCGGGGGGGGGATCGCGGTTGACAGGTAGATAGACATCGCGCATGCGTTAGGTGTTAGGTTTATTTTAGAAGATCGCGGTTGACAGGTAGATAGACATTGCGCATGCGTTAGGTGTTAGGTTTATTTTAGAAGATCGCGGTTGACAGGGAGATAGACATTGCGCATGCGTTAGGTGTTAGGTTTATTTTAGCAGCCAGTTTAGGGAGTTACGGGGCTCCAATAGTCAGCGTAAGGCTTCTTACGGCTGCTTTTTGTGGCGAGGTGAAAATGGAGTAAGTTTTCTCCATTTTCGCCACGTAAGTCCTTACGCTGCATATTGGATACCAAACTGCGCTGGTTTGGTATACCTGCCTATAGCCCAAAAAACTACGGGCGACGGCAGAAATATACGCGCGTAACTTCTAGGTTACGCCGTATATGTGATACCAAACCCGCGCAAATATTGGCGTCGCCGGCTTTTGCGGGCGACGATTTTTATCGGATCGACCCCCTGAAGTGCGAAATGAAAAATCTCTGTAATGCAGACCCATTGATGTCTATGGGGAAAAAAAGTTTTGTCTAAACCTAACACCCTAACATAAACCCTTAGTCTAAACACCCCTAATCTGCCGCCCCGACATCACCAACACTATAATAAAGTTATTAACCCCTAATCTGCGTCCCCCGACATCGCCGATACTAATAAAAGTTTTTAACCCCTATTCCGCCACTCCCCGACATCGCCGCCACTATAATAAAGTTATTAACCCCTATTCCGCCGCTCCCCGACATCGCCGACACTATAATAAAGTTATTTACTCCTAATCTGCTGCCCCGACATCGCTGACACCTAAATAAAGTTATAAACCCCTAATCCGTCGCTCCCGACATCGCCAACACTAATAAGAGTTATTAACCCCTATTCTACCACTCCCTGACATCACCGCCACTAAAATAAAGTTATTAACCCCTATTCCGCTGCTCCCCGACATTGCAGCCACTATAATAAAGTTATTAACCCCTAAACATCTGGCATCCCTCATCGCCGCCACTAAATAAACCTATTAACCCCTAAACCTCCGGCCTCCCACATCTCCACAACAAAATAAATCTATTAACCCCTAAACCACCGGCCCCCCACATCGCAAAACACTAAATTAAACTATTAACCTCTAAAGCTAACACCCCCCTTACTTTAAATTAAAATTACAATATAACCATCTTTAAATAAAAACTTACTGTGAAATAAAAATAAACCTACCATTAAACTATAAATTAACCTAACCTTACTATTCTAATAAAATTTAAAAAATACTACCAATTAAAAAATCTAAATTACAAATTTAAAAAACCTAACACTAGAAAAAAATCTAAAATTACTAAATATAATAAACACTAAATTACGAAAAATAAAAAACATTAAGTTTACAAAAATAATAAACTAAATTATCAAAAATAAAAACAATTACACCTTATCTGATAGCACAATAAAAATAAAAAGCCCCCCAAAATAAAAACACCCCCTAGCCTACAATAAACTACCAATAGCCCTTAAAAGGGTATTTTGTAGGGCATTTCCCTAAGTTAAACAGCTCTTTTACCTGTAAAAAAAATACAAAGTCCCCCCAACAGTAAAACCCACCACCCAACAAACCCCCCAAAATAAAAAAACTAACTCTAAAAAAAACCTAAGCTACCCATTGCCCCTAAAGGGACATTTGTATGGACATTGCCCTTAAAGGGGCATTCAGCTCTTTTTCATTGCCCTTAAAAGGGAATTTAGCTCTTTTTCAAATTGCCCAAACCTTAATCTGAAAAAAAAAACACCCCAAAAAATAAAAAAATACCTAACATTAACCCCAGAATATCTACTCACGGTTTCTGAAGTCTGGACATCCATCTCCATCCAGGCAGCGAGAAGTCTTCATCCAGGCAGTGACATCTTCATCCATCCAGGCGTCTTCTATCTTCATACCGGCGGAAACGGAGTGGCAAAGACATCCAGTGCGGAGCGTCCTTTTCATACCATCCCGGCCGTACACTGAAGCTTCAATGCAAGGTAGACATTTCAAAATGCTTCTTCAAATTCAAATCAGCCAATAGGATGAGAGCTACTGAAATCCTATTGGCTGTTCAAAACAGCAATAGGGTGAGAGCTACTGGGATTTTAGTAGCTCTCATCCTCATAGTTAATTTGTACAGTTTCATGTCAGAAATATATTTAAAGGAACATTCTACTCCAGAATTTTTATTGTTTAAAATATATTACCCATTACCCAGTTTTGCATAACCAACACACTTATATTAATACACGTTTTACCTCTGTGCTAACCTTGTAGGTAAGCCTCTGCAGACTGTCCCCTTATTACAGTTCTTTTGACAGACTTGCATTTTAACCAATCAGTACTGACTCATAGAAACTCCACAGGAGTTAGCATAATGTTATCTATATGGCACACATGAACTAACGCTGTCTCTCTGTGAAAACCTGTCAAAATGCATTGAGAGTCAGCCTTCAATGCTTAGAAATGAGCATATGAGTCTACCTAGGTTTAGCTTTCAACAAAGAATACCAAGAGAACACAGCAAATTTGATGATAAAAGTAAAATGGAAAGTTGTTAAAAATTGCATGCCCTATCTGAATCATGAACGTTTCATTTTGACTAGACAATAACAATTCTTGAATAGACTGTCCCTTACACACATAGCATTTTCTGTTTACTAATTTATAATAACTGAGAAAGGACTTTATATTATCATTTGTTATGGAATTTGTTTTATATGATTTAGTATTAGTTTTGTTCATTTTTAAATGTTTCATTTAATGCTTTTGGGCTAAGAATTAGCTAAGAATTAGCTTTAATTTGTTTTGCTCTATAGTTAAAGGGGCATGAAGCTAAAATTTGTGATTCAGATAGAGGATACCATTTTTAAAAAGTTTCCAATTTACTTTAAATTTGCTTAGTTCTTATGTTTTCTTTGTTAAAGAAATATCTAGATAGGTAGCATGCACATGACTGGGGCACTGCATGATTGGAAATGGTGCTGCCATCTAGTGTTCTTGCTAATATATAGCATTGTTGCGAAACTGCTGCCCTATAATGCACTGAAATTACCTTCCTTCTTTTCAACGAAGGATATCAAGAAAATGAAGACATTTTGATAATAGACATACAACGGAAAGTTGTTTAAAATTGTTTGTTCAATCTGAATCATGAAGGCAAAAGTTGTATGTCCCTTTAGAAGAATGATGATGATGTGTTTTATTGGTTAAAATAACAATAATCTATGAAAATAAAATAATATCTTCATAGATTTCTTTACAGAATGTGGCACAGAAGTGAAGCTATAAGTGGAACTATATTTGATGATGATGAAGATGATGTAAAAAATGAATTCACCATGTCAGGATGAAAAATGTGCATTCTACCTTACAAGAATACAAACATTAAAACAAAACATAAAGCAATCAACATTTAATTAGCTGCAGGTGTAGCTGTAATGCCTACATTTAAAATCCAGAGCCATTAATACTGCTCATGAGAGGTTTAAGAAAGCCCAGAGTTCAATTAGGAGCAAATTGTATAAGATAATTTTATTTATTAGCCTTATGATTACTGCCTTTAGGCAACCTACAATTCTAAATAGGTTTTAACAACATGACTTATATGCAAGAAACATATTGTAACATTTATAAGGAAAAAATAAAATATTCACAGATTTTATTGTGCTGTTATATTAACATCAAAAATTAGTATTTAATATATGAAACTAGATTGTGTACTAAACTTGAAAGAAAAGTACACATTTTTAAAATTAGAAGCTACTATTTTTTGCCTTTTATTCAATACTGAAATAAGAGAAAAAAACTATTTTTTTAAAATATTTATTATATAATATCAATGACCCTCCCAGGATAGAGCTTCTTATTTAAAGGGACAGTCAACACCAGAATTGTTGTTGTTTTAAAAGATAGATAATCCCTTAATTACCCATTCCCTAGTTTTGCATAACCAACACAGTTATAATAATACACCTTTTACCTCTGTAATTACCTTGTATCTAAGCCTCTGCAGACTGCCTCCTTGTGTCAGTTCTTTTGACAGACTTGCATTTTAGCCAATCAGTGCTCATTACTCAGTAAATTCACGTGCATGAGCTCAATGTTATCTATATGAAACACATGAACTAACGCCCTCTAATGGTCAAAAACTGTCAAAATGCATCTAGATTAGAGATGGCCTTCAAGGTCTAAGAAAATAGCATATGAACCTTCTAGGTTTAGCTTAAACTAAGAATACCAAGAGAACAAAGCAAAATTGGTGATAAAAGTAAATTGGAAAGTTTTTTAAAATTACATGCCCTCTTTGAAAGGTTTTTTTGGACTTGACTGTCCCTTTAAATAAAGCTCCTAGTAGCTAAAGTCAACTTTGTGAATTAAAGAAAAATAGTTTTCCTATTTAAATTACTGAATAACAGTTTTTGTTGCAACAAAGAGATTTCATCTGGAATGGACATATTGTGTCTGTTATAAATTAATTACTTAAAATATTTTGCATGGTTTAAAAAAAAAATCAGCAGTTAGAGAATATCAATGTCAACAGTCATAAGATAATGTAATTTGTGAATAACTTTAATATTCAATTAATAATACATGATTACTTTCTGATGAGCAGGTGTAGCTAGACTTACATATTTTGGTAGGCTTTAGTGAATTGTGACAGATCTAACAAACAATCCAATCTGGAGGATCAGGATGAAGCCTATGCAGTCAATGGATGGGATATTTTTGTCAACAAAGTCAAAATTAAATTTTATAGTGGTAAAAATAGCTACTTAAAATGATTTTTAGTTGTAAGAACAAGAGCTAGGGTTCGTATCTGTTCTCCACAAAAATACTGTACAATTTGTTGGTATGATGATTGGTAGGGTCACATAATGCCCTAAAAATAGGGATGGGTGAATGTTTTGCAACATTTGAAAAATTAAACGAATTTTAACACATTCGTTCGTTCGTTCGAATCGAATTATGAATGTTTACATAACATTCTAACATTCAATTTTGAATGTTGGGTATCGAATTTTACGATTACATTTGAAAATATTCATTTTGAAAAATTAGAATTTATATATTTGTAATAGTATTTCGAAAGCTTTCTTTAAATGTAATATTCGAATTATGCAATATTCGAATTAGAAAAATTAGAATTTATATATTTGTAATAGTATTTCTATAATGCTTTATTTAAATGTAATATTCTAACTATGCAATATGCAAATTCGAAAAATTCAATTTTATATGTTTGTAATAGTATTTCTAATTTCTTTATGCAATATTCGATCGAAATAGAAGCATTCAAATTGATATATTTCTATCTATTATGTATCAATTTACTAGATTCCCTACCACATGAACTATTGAACTTCTGTAAATAGCATTGAATTATAGAATATTTAAGAATATTCTTTCGTATCAACATTCAGATTTGTAATTTGAATTTCAGTAATAACATTCATTCTAAAATTTGAATTCGGAAATTTACACATTCGCCCATCCTTACCCAAAAAAACTGTACCTTAGCCCCCACTCTTAATCCAACTATGTATATATTTCACAACCAAGTAGACATTTTATTTTAATGTCCCTCACTTCTTTCTGCTCCATATTTGTAATGTGTTGAATGCATATGAGACTTTTTACATTTAGCTATCACTCACTCATGCATATGAGACTTAAAAGGATATGAAACTTTTTTTTTTATGATTCAGATAGAGCATGCAATTTTAAGCAACTTTCTAATTTACTCCTATAATCAAATTTTCTTCGTTCTCTTGGTATTTTTATTTGAAAAGCAGGAATGCAAGCTTAGGAGCAAGCACATTGTTGGTTCAGGACAGGGTAGCGCTTGCAGATTGGTGGCTAAATGCTAAGCATACATCCCTGCTTTTTCAAATAAAGATACCAAGAGCATGAAGAAAAAATCATAATAGGAGTATCCCTTTAAAAAAACTGGACATTGAAAAATACAATAATCGACAAAAACACTTATCTAAGAAATTATAAACTTTTGCAAAGTGGTGGTGAGGTCTATAACAACCAGCTGAAGCAGTTTTGTCACCTTAGACAGCTTAAAAACGGAGTGTCAGAACTTAACACAGCTTTCTCTGACCGGATCACACTGAGAGGTGGACCTATACTAAACTACAGCGAGATTCCCATACAAAGGCTCCGGAGAGTCGGGGCTCCACTCCTGAGCATAAGTATCTAGATCTCAGGCTAAAAGCAGAAGAAAGCACTGCAGAAACACCAGATCTGGCCACAGGGATAGAGGACCCAGTAAAATACAGAGGGGGCTGAGGCCTAGCGGATAAACTTACTGGAGCTCATCCGAGGTATTAGAAGCTAAGAAACTCTTTCTGCCACAATCAAATGCAGACTACATGCAAACAGCAGAGAGATCGCTGTGGAACCACTACGAATAAGAATCCAGCACCCCCAGCAGAATTCGCCACGTGGCTCATGTAAGTGTGCAATTTCCACCACACCAAAACAAACAGGGCCACAGGCGGTTACATATATGAGGCTTCAGTGACTATATAACTATTTATTGCTGGTTAGGAAGGGTATACACATACTAACAGTGAATCATAATCCTTACATTAAAAAAAGCTCACTACTGCAGATGAGGATGTAGGTGAAGTGGCTTGCGAAGGAAAGAGGAAAACATCTAGTAACCACCATAGATTACAGCCGTGGGTCTGTCCTCTATCCCCTCATTTCCTGCTGAACGGCATGTCATTAGGTCATATCCCCTCTATCCCTCTCCGTCTTTGTCCAGTGCGGACATAAGCCCTGGGGAGACAAGACAACCCATACACCACAACAAACACGACATATGCTTGCAATCTATATGTTTACCCAGCTGGGGAAGAGACATTAAAATTAGGAAAGCAATGAATATCTAAGGACATATACCTGACCAGTCTGACAGAAATGTACTGATCTAGCTACTAAAGATCTGGGGAAAAAGCCACATTTTTCGGGAAGCTACCTAAATATGCTACTAAAAAATATACTCAGCAATTGACAGTAAACATCATAATGGCCACAGGTGAAGGTTTCAGATGATCAGAGAGGGAAGTTCGAGAACAAGAATTATAAGGGGGTGCAAATCTAAATAGCCAAAATAGATTAAGGGACGTGCCTGCCCTATTGCCTTTTTACTACAACCGTGTGGCAGTGGAGACCAGGCTCGAATCTTCACACAGAAGTTTAAATAACTTGCCTACACTGTGGAGACTGTTCTCCACCTTTGAAAACTATAATGTCCACTAGGAATACCATCAAGAATGACAAAGGGGTGAAACCCTTGTCCATGGACACATTCTTTAAGACACCTAGAATAACCAAATCTCAAGGTCACACTGCCAATGAGGTGGAGGAGGATAATGAATCTGAGAATGAGGCAGGCTCAGAGATATGGCTCCTGTGACTAGGGCTGATCTCCAAACTTTGGTATCTAAGCAAGATATACAATCCAACTTTGAAAAACTGTGGGAAAAAATGGATAGTTTCCAGTCCATGGTTACCATCAGCCTCACTGATATTAAAAATGAGATCTCAGAGCTGGGGAATCATGTAGACTCCTTAGAAACTGCTACAGATAAACTAGGCGAAGAGGTTACTATGGTGTCACAAACCCTGACAACCCAACAACAGGCAATAATGGAGCTGGAAGAGAATTTGGAAGATATGGAAAACAGGAGCAGAAGATATAACATCAGACTCAAAGGTATTCATGAAACAATAATCAATGGAGAGCTTCCCAACTACCTCCAACAATTGTTCCATGCTATTTCAGGAGAAACAACTGAACTGGAGTACCAACTAGAGAGAGCACATAGGGCCCTCCGAGCCAAGCCTAAATATGACAGGGAAAAGATACTGGCAGCAGCTAGACAAATCCCCACGTTCAAGTTTCAAGGAAATGTAATTCAATTTTTCCAAGACCTCTGCATTAAGACCCTTCAGACACGCAATGCACTAAGACCACTCACTCTCCTATTAAGAAAAAAACACATCCCCTACAGATGGGGCTTTCCCTTTGCACTGCATGTTGCGAAGAATGGAAACACAGCTACTATCAAGACAAAGGAGGAAATTCCTGACATCTGCAAATTCCAAGATGTGGAACCACCTGATCTCCTGACAGATGATGCATCAGTAAACCGACCTGATTCAAATCAGTTCCATGCAAAGTCCCAAAGGTTAAAATGGAAGAAGGCCACCAGGAAGAAAACCAAAACCTGAGGTGTCCAAGGAAGAATTCAACAACTTCTATAAAGATGCACCAATTCTTATATGGGAACTTTGTGACTTATCTAAGGCTGTCAATCTTCAAAAAGACAGCAAGGTTATTCAAGGGCTAGGTCTAAAGGACTGTAGTAGGTTCACTACCTACTACTCGAGGTATCATGTTATAATATCTGTTATGACTGCAGGTATGAAAACAAATTTTGTGGTTGTGTTGATACATGTTTATTGAAAAGTTTTTTCAGTACAAGTTATTAATGTTTACTCTAATGTTTATTTTGTCACTGTATATCTATATGAGACACTGCATAGAAACTATATGCTCACCAAAAGCAATTAAATTACTCGGACACCAAAGGTACACCACATCTATAATGAGACGATGGCTCCCAAAAATAAGGAGAAAGGATGCTAGGCCTATCCAGACAATAAAAAGTAAACAACCACCATGTCCCACACAGACTAGACAGTCCCATAGCTATATCCTAAAAAGAGGGACGATGCAGATGTATAGATATTCCCTTGACCATGGCATTGCCTAAGATTGTTTTGCTCTTGCATAATGTGAGAGGCCTCAATACGGACATAAAAAGATGGACGGCCATGAAAAACTATAGACGACTGAAGGCCACTGTTATTTTCCTTCAGGAGACTCGCTTTCTTAAATCGACCATTCCCAAATACTGGGCGAAGGATGACCCGACACAATACCATTCGACCCTAGACTCCAAAAAACAAGGAGTTTCTATTTTAATACACTCTTCTATACCATTTATACATAAAGAAACTATATCAGATAAAGAAGCAGATATCAATTGATATTTGGAAAAATAAGGGAGGTAGATGTGCTTTTGTGTAATATATATGCTGCTAACGAGCAACAAGACAAGTTTTTTGACACCATCTCTAATTTGTTGACTAGCTGGTCCAGGATGCAAATAATTTGGTAATACTCATTTTAGAGAAATTTTCCATCTACTGTCTACATTTATTTATCACCATTTGTGACATACAACTATGAGTCAAACATTATTAGGGGATCCTAGGTATATAGTAAAGTAAACATATACTTTCCTAGTGGCCTTACAGAAGTAACTTACAAGTGTAGCTTATTAAAGCTTATTACAAATGCTATTAGATCACAGAATGTTATTAATCATTTTTATGCATGATGATGTCTGGAGTAGTACTGCAAGTCACACTACAGGGAGTGCAGAATTATTAGGCAAGTTGTATTTTTGAGGATTAATTTTATTATTGAACAACAACCATGTTCTCAATGAACCCAAAAAAACTCATTAATATCAAAGCTGAATAGTTTTGGAAGTAGTTTTTAGTTTGTTTTTAGTTATAGCTATTTTAGGGGGATATCTGTGTGTGCAGGTGACTATTACTGTGCATAATTATTAGGCAACTTAACAAAAAACAAATATATACCCATTTCAATTATTTATTTTTACCAGTGAAACCAATATAACATCTCAACATTCACAAATATACATTTCTGACATTCAAAAACAAAACAAAAACAAATCAGTGACCAATATAGCCACCTTTCTTTGCAAGGACACTCAAAAGCCTGCCATCTATGGATTCTGTCAGTGTTTTGATCTGTTCACCATCAACATTGCGTGCAGCAGCAACCACAGCCTCCCAGACACTGTTCAGAGAGGTGTACTGTTTTCCCTCCTTGTAAATCTCACATTTGATGATGGACCACAGGTTCTCAATGGGGTTCAGATCAGAACAAGGAGGCCATGTCATTAGATTTTCTTCTTTTATACCCTTTCTTGCCAGCCACGCTGTGGATTACTTGGACGCGTGTGATGGAGCATTGTCCTGCATGAAAATCATCTTTTTCTTGAAGAATGCAGACTTCTTCCTGTACTACTGCTTGAAGAAGGTGTCTTCCAGAAACTGGCAGTAGGACTGGGAGTTGAGCTTGACTCCATCCTCAACCCGAAAAGGCCCCACAAGCTCATCTTTGATGATACCAGCCCAAACCAGTACTCCACCTCCACCTTGCTGGCGTCTGAGTCGGACTGGAGCTCTCTGCCCTTTACCAATCCAGCCACGGGCCCATACATCTGGCCCATCAAGACTCACTCTCATTTCATCAGTCCATAAAACCTTAGAAAAATCAGTCTTGAGATATTTCTTGGCCCAGTCTTGACGTTTCAGCTTGTGTGTCTTGTTCAGTGGTGGTCGTCTTTCAGCCTTTCTTACCTTGGCCATGTCTCTGAGTATTGCACACCTTGTGCTTTTGGGCACTCCAGTGATGTTGCAGCTCTGAAATATGGCCAAACTGGTGGCAAGTGGCATCTTGGCAGCTGCACTCTTGACTTTTCTCAGTTCATGGGCAGTTATTTTGCGCCTTGGTTTGTCCACACGCTTCTTGCGACCCTGTTGACTATTTTGAATGAAACGCTTGATTGTTCGATGATCACGCTTCAGAAGCTTTGCAATTTTAAGAGTGCTGCATCCCTCTGCAAGATATCTCACTATTTTTTACTTTTCTGAGCCTGTCAAGTCCTTCTTTTGACCCATTTTGCCAAAGGAAAGGAAGTTGCCTAATAATTATGCACACCTGATATAGGGTGTTGATGTCATTAGACCACACCCCTTCTCATTACAGAGATGCACATCACCTAATATGCTTAATTGGTAGTAGGCTTTCGAGCCTATACAGCTTGGAGTAAGACAACATGAATAAAGAGGATGATGTGGTCAAAATACTCATTTGCCTAATAATTCTGCACTCCCTGTATAGGCTACTGTCAATTTTTGTTTCAGTTAGGCCAGGTATAAACTTTATAAGTCTAAATCCCCCTATAAAGGGGCTTTGTCAAACTACAAGGTTTTAAAACATTGCCTAACTGCCTAATCTGAAGATGTGCTTATTTCCAAATGTGTAAATATATAAACCAAAATCAAAGCAAAGCACACAATAAGCATTTAGAGCAAGCATTCGCTTTTGTGACTATATCCAGTACTACACCTACTGAAATATATATATATACATGTTTGAAACATTATGTATAATTAAGTTCTATATTTAAAACCATTTAACCATTATTTATC
Organism: Bombina bombina; assembly: GCF_027579735.1. Classification (NCBI taxonomy): domain Eukaryota; kingdom Metazoa; phylum Chordata; class Amphibia; order Anura; family Bombinatoridae; genus Bombina; species Bombina bombina. Next base: position 930,689,943 of record NC_069501.1, on the reverse strand, counting down.
TGTTCTTCCCAGTCTACTGCTGCACAGGATCGATGTAAACATAGTAGTGAGTGACCTTTAAATCCGACACCTGCAGGTAATTTCCTCACCTGATGAGTAAAGGACTATACTTGTCCTGATAGGCCACTCACCCCTTTATATGGATCCTGAGCAGCAGAGAACGATATCTCTGATGAAGCGCATGTGCTCATGCGCAAAACGTGTAAGATTGGAGCTTACCTTGCATCCAGAAAGCCTATTCTACAATAAACCTTTTTACTGACACTTGGACTCAGCCTTCCTTCTTCCTCACCTTGCGAATAATTTTGGCAGGAGACTTTAGTGTTGACCTCCAGTTATTGACGACAAAACCATCTACTTTACAGTAAAAAAAAAAAAAAAAGACAACACACAGTTGCTAAAAACATCTTGGGGATGCTAGGTCAACATACTCTACAGGATACATGGCAAGTTATAAACAGAAAGACTAATGATACCACATTTTATTCATCGGCACATTACAGTTACACAAAAATTGACTATGTTTACACTAGCCAGATCCTACAACCAACTATAACATCTATAGATATCTACCCCTGTGTGTGGTCAGACCACTTTATTACTATACTAAGTTTGGGAGATTTAACAGACCCAAAACGGACAAAGACTTGGACATATGATTCATCTTGCATTAGGATTCCACTTATAAAAGATAAAATACTCCAAAACTTAGAGGAATACTGGTGGATTAATGTAGACTCTCCAGACAATCCCATAACACCTTGGGCGGCACACAAATCAGTGATCAAGGGAATATAAATTAAAGAAAAAGCAATATATAGGAAACAAAATGATAGCCTTATAAAGCAACTACACATGGAAATAGACTCCCTAGAAAAATCATACAAAATAACCAAATCTAAAACTATGCTAGCTCAACTCACAAGCAAAAAAACAAAGGCTACAATCTATACCGAACAAGCACTCTATAAAAGCACCAATTACTTCATCTTTGCTAATAAACCAGATAAGTATTTAGCAATGAAAATCAGGGATAACTATCAGACTCTCTCTATACCAACCATACAAAATTCCAAAGGCCAGGTAACTTCCCACCCTCAGGAAATTGTTGACACATTCGCACACTACTATAGTATATTGTATAATGACACCAAGGTGCATCATAACTCCACGACGCAACAAGCATTTGATTCCTTTCTACAGAGAGAGAATATAAAACCAATAACTAAAGAGGATCAGACAATGTTAAACACTAAGATCACCCATGGGGTGGTGTTAGCAGCCATAAAAGACCTCAAACCGGGTAAAGCCACTGGACCCAACGGGTTCCCAGAGGAATACTATAAGGCATTCAAAGATATATTGATTCCACACATAGTGGTATTCCCAAATCATATCATGGAAGGAAAGGAAATACCTGTAGATCTACTTAGGGCCAGGATAGTAGTGATTCCGAAACAAGGGGAAAACCCTAACCTTTGCACCAGCTATAGACTGATTTCTCTAATTAACCAGGACCTCAAAATAGTCACAAAGATATTAGCTAATAGATTGAAACTCATTCTGCCTACTATTATACACCCCGATCAGATAGGTTTTATTAAGGAAAGGGTATGGTATCAGTCATAGACTTTCTACGTGACTGTGGAGTGCCTTCTCTGATCCTATCACTGGATGCAGAAAAGGCATTCAACAGGATTGACTGGCAATATATGTTAACATTGTTGACAAGGTAGGGTTTTGAGAGGAGATTCTTGGAGGATATTAAAGACCTATATTCGGCACCCACAGCCCAGGTCAGAGCCATAGAACACCAAACAGACCATATGAATATCCTTAATGGCACAAGACAGGGCTGTCCACTCTTGCCCATGATCTTTGCACTGTGCATAAATCCGTTAGTTGCATACATACGCAACTCCCCAGATATACTAGGATTAGAGGTAGGGAATATACACCATAAAATTACCCTGTTTGCAGACGATGTGTTGCTCACTATCTCGAAACCACTGAGATCGCTGCCTAATGTGTACCAAGCAATACAAATATTTTCACAGATTTCGGGTTATAAAATAAATGTTGAAAAATGTGAAGCACTTCCAATATCTCTGCCATGACATACCATTAAACTAATTGAGGCTAATTTTGACTTCCAATGGGTCTCGGAAGGGTTAAAATACCTAGGGATAAAGTTGGCAACTCATTCTTCAAAACTATATGCAATTAATTATATCCCCCTTTTCTGGACAATTAGATCGGATATAGGGAAATGGAAGAAAATGGGATTCTCCTGGTATGGGAGACTATCTGCTATTAAAATGTAAATTTTACCCAGAATTTTATACCTGTTTAGATTAAAATTAACATCCTAGATCTAGATAACCTTCAGCAAGACTTACATAAATTTCTGAGGAGTAATAAACACCCAAGGATCCCACACTAAATTTTAGATAGACAAAGACAGTTGGGAGGGGTGGGAGTTCCTAACTTGCACGACTATTACACAGCGGCGAGAAACAAATAAACTATGCAGTCGTCAGACGACTCTGGAGCATCTATGCACTGCATCCACTAGACCAAAAAAAGGCAATTACTCGACTATACCTTCCCATTCAGGAAACACGAACCCAAGCTAAAACCCAATTAATGCTACATTGGGAACTGGACATTAATAGAGAGGTGGAGACTGATCTCTGCAATGACATGTTTTACTACTCCAGCAAGGGCCTCATTAGTGCTGACCTAAGAGAGAACATAATAAAAACATATTTTAGATGGTACTTAACACCGACTAAGACAGCTCACATGAGGAAGGGATGCTCTAATCATTGCTATAGGGGCTGCAGGGCTTTGGGCTCTTATATTCATATGTGGTGGGAATGCCCCAAAGTTGAAAAAATATGGCAAGAACTATCAACTTTGCTAAGTACAATGTTGGACGAACAGATTTCTCTCACTCTAGCTCAAGCACTATTGAATGAGCGTATCCCTGGACTCAACTCACACATAAATACTTTTTATTAGAATTTTGTGCACTATGACTAGAATAGCATTATCCAAATACTGGAAGACAGCTATACCGACATGTACAGAGGTTATCGCTAGAATACAAATGGTATACTCGATGTATGAGACAGCAGCATCAGTGCAGGATACAGGGTCCACATTCCAGAGAATCTGTTTCTACTGGATAATGCATAGCAGTAAAAGATCAAAGGGGACTAGAGCATAGAAAGAGATGTAGAGACGGTGATGACTGACAAAGTTTCCCCTAGAGGGGAAAAGGAAGGAGAAGGGGTGACTGCATGGTTTACCTAAATTTTATAAAGAGTACAACTGGTTGAGTAAGCAACCATTAGATACTACAGCGTTAAAGTGTAAAGAGATGAAATAGAATACAGTGATATGTGTTTTGTTTTCCTTTTCTTGTTTGTTTTTCTTGTTACATTGTTTTGAATGTTTAACTCAGGCTCGATAATCGCCCCCCAATAATAAGCTGTCCTCTCTGTAAGAGGAGACATATTGTCTCGCTAGCAGAAAGAAGAGTAGGGGAAAATTATTGAAAATGTGACACACTCTCAAATGTTATAATGTGGACGGAAACAAAATCAAGTGAAAAAGTTCAGCAAAGAGGCACTATCGAAAGCACCGAGAAGGCGTAAGGGTACCGTCATACGGAGACCCATAAGTGACTGAACAAAGAAAAAGATGTACCCCAATTGGGATATGGGTTAACTAAAGATATAGTTATATAAACAGACTGTGGCTTTTGTTATGTGAGATATCTACATTTTAACCTATTTATGTTGATGTTGATGTTAATGGAGGAGGAGTGTGGTTAATAAAAACTATTTCAACTAAAAAAAGTGGACATTTAAGAATCCAGTATTTTTGTGAAGATTTTACTGGACAGTCTGCTAAAATACTAGACTGACCAGTTGAATACTGAACACTTGGCAACACTAGCAGGGGCCTAGAGTTAAAGTATCTTAATAGGTGAAAAATGATAGGTGCCTGTTTATTAAGGCAACAATTTAGTACAGTGTTGAAGAGAGAAAGAGATTTCAAATTAATGATGAGTAGGAAATATAAATATAACACACAATAGATATCTGCTGTAGTATGTCTTAGTTTCAGAAATATGTAGTGATTGCTGTGACTATTTAAGATTAAGCTAAAATTAAGAAATGAAAGACAGAGCCATGTGGTAAAAATCCAAAAACACAGAGAAGCCTTGCATAGTGTGATATAATTGCTAAGAAATTAAAAGTCTCTAATAATCAGAGAAGTGGCGTAAAAAAAATAGAGCATTAGCCAGACATCAAAACAAAACAGAAAAAGAGCCGACTAGATGTCATAGGAGGAAGGAAGGTAACCATTCTGCTGAACTGACAGATATATGCTGATGTCTACACGAGCCCTGAGCAGCACTCGGTTTTCACACTTTCTGGCTATTTGAACTCACATAATCCTTGACATGGTGGACAGTTGCCAGGGTACTTTTGCATTATTGGACCACCACTCTGTTGGTGAAAACAGAATGCCAGCAGATGGCACTATATAGTTTTAATCTGTTATGGCAAAGTACCCATGGGTGAAGAAATTCACCCATCTCTACTTTTTTGCCTCCTCCAGGGGGTTCAAGTTGGACAAAGCCCCCCTTGTAAATGTCATTCCCCAACGTTCACTTGAGGTGGATGACAGAGTATCAGCAGAGTGGCCTGCTAAGTGTGACAAGCATAAGAGCAGCAAGAACAATGTGGGGAAAGATAATTAAGCACCTGACAGGGAAGTTATGTGCTCTGACGATCCTCTGTCATCCACCTCATGTGGACCTTGGGGTATGATGTTTACAAGGGGGAGGGAAAAAAAATACTGGAGATGGGTGAATTTCTTCACCCATGGGTACTTCGCTCTTAACGGACCAAAACTCTATAGCACCATCTGCTGGAATTCTGTATTCACCAACAGACTGACGGTCCATTAATGTAAAAGTACCATTGCCAGCTAGCCTGCTTCTTAGTTTTGCTGCTGTTTGCTTTATGCTACCTGCTATGCCCATCAGCTTGTACTTAACAACCAAGCCTGTCATCTATTTCTGACAAACATCCTGTAGCTGATCAACTAACCTGTGTTACCTGACCTATATTTTGTCCTTATTGTAATTCTGAGGCACCTGTCTTGAACATTGGCTTCTGTGTTATCAAATCAGCTTTCAAATCAATGCCCTTGTCCTGCCCTTGTGCTTGGGCTTTGTACTTGGAATCCTATTTACTATACAAACCTGCTATGGACTCCCAGTTCTCCAAAACTACATGTACAAATGAACCAATGTCAAGGTTACAGGTGATGTATCAAGTCCTTATAAATTTGCCTAAAAACATCTCCTGACTCAGCTTATAAAAGGGGCCTGTCACAACTACCAACTACATACACAAATCAACCAATCAGTTTGTACACATGCAACCTCCTTTGTGGACGATGAGTTTGCCATTACCTGATACACATGTGCTTTATCAGAAAAAGTTTTACAGGGACCATTAATTGCCTTCTGCAAACGTATTTTTTACACTAAAACCATGTATTTTCATTTGGCAAGATTGCAAGTGGAGCGCTAAATATTGCTTTCATGAAAGCAATATTTATGCTCCAATCTGCAATACCAGCACACGCTACTGTGCACTGGTATTAGAAGATGTCAGCAATGCGAATGTGACCTAAAGAAATAAGCACAGCAAAGGGAGTAAGTAGCACAGCAATGGCAGGAAATTTAAATATATCTATATATGATTATATACATATATATCTGTGTGTTAATATGTGTATATACACATATTAACACATACATTTATATGTATATAAGCATATACATATACAGTACTGGGAGAAAGTCTTAGGCCACCACCAGCTTTGCTTTGTTATTTTAGCAAAGTTTTAATGACCACCTATATTTATTTTTTTAGTATCTTCATTAAGATACAAACAGAAAATACAGGAAACATGTACACACAATATAAAAAACAACACAATTTTCAGAACAAAATGGCTTCTTCAGGCAAAAGTCAGTATTTTGTGTGACCTCCCATGTCCCTAAGCACATCTTGAACTCTTTTGGGGAGACTGTCCTGATGTTTTTTGAAGTAATCTTCTGGTATATTATACCAGGCTTCTTTCAGCATTTCCCAGAGCTCTTCTTTAGATTTAGGTTGTCTTTTATTTATTTCTCTGTCCAGGTGATCCCATACTACCTCTATAATATTCAGATCTGGACTCTGTGCAGGCCAGTCTATGACTGTCAATGTTTTATCAGCTGTTTTTCTCTCCAAATATGATTTCACTGCATTAGCATTGTGCTTGAGATCGTTATCATTCTGGAAAATAAAACAATTCCCAATCAGGCACTTTCCAGAAGGACTGACATGATGAATTTAAACCTGTCTGTACTTTTCAGCATACATGATCCCATCAATTCGGACAATATCGCCAACACCACTGGCAGAAATGGAGCCCTAAAGCAAGACAGACCCTTCACCATGTTTCACTAAAGGCCACAAGCACTCATTCTTCTCTCTCCAAATCGTATTCTCAGATATTGTTTACTAATTGGGCCTAAAAATGTCAAACTTGGATTTGTCACTCCATATTACTCTTTTCCACTGATCTTCATTCCAATCTTTATGAGCTTTAGCATATCTTAGCCTTTTTACCCTGTTCCCCTTCTAAAAAAGTTGTTTCTTGGCTGCTATCTAGCCACAAAGACCATTCCTTATCAAGCTTCTTTGGAATGTAGAAGGGTTAACTTGGCATCACTATGAAGCTGCCAGAACCAGGTCCTTGCTCTCTCAAAGAAGAAACTCCAAGAAATTTCTCATCAGATTTTGAAAGTTTTCTTGCCCCTCCAGTCCTTTTTTCTGTCCTTAAAGGGACAGTATACACTAATTTTCATATAACTGCATTTAATAGACACTACTATAAAGAATAAGATGCACAGATACTGATATACAGGGAGTGCAGAATTATTAGGCAAGTTGTATTTTTGAGGATTAATTTTATTATTGAACAACAACCATGTTCTCAATGAACCCAAAAAACTCATTAATATCAAAGCTGAATATTTTTGGAAGTAGTTTTTACTTTGTTTTTAGTTTTAGCTATTTTAGGGGGATATCTGTGTGTGCAGGTGACTATTACTGTGCATAATTATTAGGCAACTTAACAAAAAACAAATATATACCCATTTCAATTATTTATTTTTACCAGTGAAGCCAATATAACATCTCAACATTCATAAATATACATTTCTGACATTCAAAAACAAAACAAAAACAAATCAGTGACCAATATAGCCACCTTTCTTTGCAAGACACTCAAAAGCCTGCCATCCATGGATTCTGTCAGTGTTTTGATCGGTTCACCATCAACATTGCGTGCAGCAGCAACCACAGCCTCCCAGACACTGTTCAGAGAGGTGTACTGTTTTCCCTCCTTGTAAATCTCACATTTGATGATGAACCACAGGTTCTCAATGGGGTTCAGATCAGGTGAACAAGGAGGCCATGTCATTAGATTTTCTTCTTTTATACCCTTTCTTGCCAGCCACGCTGTGGAGTACTTGGACGCGTGTGATGGAGCATTGTCCTGCATGAAAATCATGTTTTCTTGAAGGATGCAGACTTCTTCCTGTACCACTGCTTGAAGAAGGTGTCTTCCAGAAACTGGCAGTAGGACTGGTAGTTGAGCTTGACTCCATCCTCAACCCGAAAAGGCCCCACAAGCTCATCTTTGATGATACCAGCCCAAACCAGTACTCCACCTCCACCTTGCTGGCGTCTGAGTCGGACTGGAGCTCTCTGCCCTTTACCAATCCAGCCACGGGCCCATCCATCTGGCCCATCAAGACTCACTCTCATTTCATCAGTCCATAAAACCTTAGAAAAATCAGTCTTGAGATATTTCTTGGCCCAGTCTTGACGTTTCAGCTTGTGTGTCTTGTTCAGTGGTGGTCGTCTTTCAACCTTTCTTACCTTGGCCATGTCTCTGAGTATTGTACACCTTGTGCTTTTGGGCACTCCAGTGATGTTGCAGCTCTGAAATATGGCCAAACTGGTGGCAAGTGGCATCTTGGCAGATGCACGCTTGACTTTTCTCAGTTCATGGGCAGTTATTTTGCGCCTTGGTTTTTCCACATGCTTCTTGCAACCCTGTTGACTATTTTGAATGAAACGCTTGATTGTTCGATGATCACACTTCAGAAGCTTTGCAATTTTAAGAGTGCTGCATCCCTCTGCAAGATATCTCACTATTTTTGACTTTTCTGAGCCTGTCAAGTCCTTCTTTTGACCCATTTTGCCAAAGGAAAGGAAGTTGCCTAATAATTATGCACACCTGATATAGGGTGTTGATGTCATTAGACCACACCCCTTCTCATTACAGAGATGCACATCACCTAATATGCTTAATTGGTAGTAGGCTTTCGAGCCTATACAGCTTGGAGTAAGACAACATGCATAAAGAGGATGATGTGGTCAAAATACTCATTTGCCTAATAATTCTGCACTCCCTGTAAAAATCCAGTATAAAACTGTTTAAAAACTTACTTAGAAGCTGTCAGTTTGGCTCTGTTGAAAAGGCAGCTGGAAAGCCCACTGCAAGTGGCAAATAATACCCTCCCCCTTCTTTTGCATATGAAAAGACCCTTTACACAAACAGGAGTAAGCTGGAGAAGGTAGCTGACAGTATTCACATAAAACTTTGGGGCTTGGTTAGGAGTCTGAAAATCAGAGCAATGTTATTTAAAAATAAGCAAAACTATACATTTATTTTAAAAAAAAAACTTTATGGGCTATATAAATAGATAATCTACAAAACATTTATGCAAAGAAAAAATGAGTGTATAATGTCCCTTTAACCTCTCCTGATTCTTCAAATTTCTTTATAACAGCTTGAATACATCTTGAGTATCCAGTTTGGTTGCTAATGCAAAAATAAGATTTTATGTCTGTCAAATTCTGTGATCTTTAGCATTTTAAATGGAATCAGGTGGTTGAAAGTTGATCTTATTAGCAATTTTCCAATCAATTAAACTCATACCACATGTGTATGTAATGCTCAAGCATGTCTTGCACAAACCTGGTGTAATAGACATTTTGCCCAGCAGTTATTTTGACATGAAATAGTAGGACAAATACAGGTGTTAGTAATGACATTAATTAGGGTTCCATTCCATTTAGGTTTACGAGAGCCAAGTTCCTGCTATTGCTCAAGTGTAAGGGGAGGTCACACTAAATACTTACCACTTTAGCCTAAAGAAGCAGTTTTTTTTTTGTTTGTTTTGTTATTCTAATAAAGAGACTGCAAAATAATTATATAAGGATATTATACCATTGCTAAAATAACAAATCTAATGGTGGTCTAAAACTTTTGCTCAGTACTGTAAATTTACTGGGAACACACAATGAGCAGAATGTGAAGGAACTTTTGAGTGCCATTTTTTTCTAATACCCCACTCCCGCCATTTAAAGCTCAAAAATACTGTCTCAAAAATGATCTAAAAATAGAAATGCCCTATACATTTCATACTTTGCAACTGGTATAATAAGCCATTGGAAGCACATTAAGGGAAAAACTTTTTTTACAGTACATTGTCTCTTTAATGCTGAACCTCTTGCCTTGGCCTAGTAACTATTGGATACTAATAGTCTCTCCTATAGTCACTGTCTTAATTTTTGAAAGCTTTACACACTTTATAAGATAAGGCAGACATTAAGTTTTTACATGTTCCCTTAATAGCGGAATGATAGTAACGCAGAATTAAAGGGCAGATGTAAACTTTGTATCCCTGCCAGATCTAAGAAATATACATGCCCCATACAGCATGGTTAAAGTGACAGATAACTGAAGGTCTGAATAAATGGGCCCATGTGGGAGAGTTGTGGATTCGACAAATCTAATGTAAAAGGTCAACATATAACAATAGTATTTCTTTCATGTAATTAGCAAGAGTCCATGAGCTAGTGACGTATGGGGATATACATTCCTACCAGGAGGGGCAAAGTTTCCCAAACCTTAAAATGCCTATAAATACACCCCTCACCACACCCACAATTCAGTTTTACAAACTTTGCCTCCGATGGAGGTGGTGAAGTAAGTTTGTGCTAGATTCTACGTTGATATGCGCTCCGCAGCAAGTTGGAGCCCGGTTTTCCTCTCAGCGTGCAGTGAATGTCAGAGGGATGTGAGGAGAGTATTGCCTATTTGAATGCAGTGATCTCCTTCTACGGGGTCTATTTCATAGGTTCTCTGTTATCGGTCGTAGAGATTCATCTCTTACCTCCCTTTTCAGATCGACGATATACTCTTATATATACCATTACCTCTGCTGATTCTCGTTTCAGTACTGGTTTGGCTTTCTACAAACATGTAGATGCGTGTCCTGGGGTAAGTAAATCTTATTTTCTGTGACACTCTAAGCTATGGTTGGGCACTTTGTTTATAAAGTTCTAAATATATGTATTCAAACATTTATTTGCCTTGACTCAGAATGTTCAACATTCCTTATTTTTCAGACAGTCAGTTTCATATTTGGGATAAATGCATTTGTTTCATTCATTTTTTCTTACCTTAAAAAATTTGACTTTTTCCCTGTGGGCTGTTAGGCTCGTGGGGGCAGAAAATGCTTCATTTTATTGCGTCATTCTTGGCGCGGACTTTTTTGGCGCAAAATTTTTTTTTCTGTTTCCGGCGTCATACGTGTCACCGGAAGTTGCGTCATTTTTTGACGTTTTTTTGCGTCAAAAATGTCGGCGTTCCGGATGTGGCGTCATTTTTGGCGCCAAAAGCATTTAGGCGCCAAATAATGTGGGCGTCTTTTTTGGCGCTAAAAAATATGGGCGTCATTTTTGTCTCCACATTATTTAAGTCTCATTATTTATTGCTTCTGGTTGCTAGAAGCTTGTTCACTGGCATTTTTTTCCCATTCCTGAAACTGTCATTTAAGGAATTTGATCAATTTTGCTTTATATGTTGTTTTTTTCTTTTACATATTGCAAGATGTTCCACGTTGCAACTGAGTCAGAAGATACTTCAGGAAAATCACTGCCTAGTGCTGGAGCTACCAAGCTAAGTGTATCTGCTATAAACTTTTGGTATCTGTTTCTCCAGCTGTTGTTTGTATTGCATGTCATGTCAAACTTATTAATGCAGATAAAATTTCCTTTAGTACTGTTACATTACCTGTTGCTGTTCCGTCAACATCTAATTTTCAGAGTGTTCCTGATAACATAAGAGATTTTATTTTTATTTTTTTTAAATCCATTAAGAAGGCTATGTCTGTTATTTCTCCTTCTAGTATACATAAAAGTCTTTTAAAACTTCTCTTTTTTCAGATGAATTTTTAAATGAACATCATCATTCTGATACTGATAATGGTTCTTCTGGTTCAGAGGTTTCTGTCTCAGAGGTTGATGCTGATAAATCTTTGTATTTGTTCAAGATGGAATTTATTCGTTCTTTACTTATAGAAGTATTATTTGCATTAGAAATAGAGGATTCTGGTCCTCTTGATACTAAATGTAAACGTTTAAATAAGGTTTTTTAAATCTCCTGTAGTTATTCCAGAAGTGTTTAATCTCCCTGATGCTATTTCTGAAGTAATTCCAGGGAATGGAATAATTTGGGTAATTTATTTACTCCTTCTAGACGTTTAAGCAATTATATCCTGTGCCATCTGACAGATTAGAGTTTTTTGGGACAAAAATCCCTAAGGTTATGGGGCTGTCTCTACTCCTGCTAATGTACTACTATTCCTACGGCAGAAAGTACTTCATTTAAGGATCCTTTAGATAGGAAAATTGAATCCTTTCTAAGAAAAGCTTACTTATGTTCAGGTAATCTTCTTAGACCTGCTATATTTTTAGCGGATGTTGCTGCAGCTTCAACTTTTTGGTTAGAAGCTTTAGCGCAACAAGTAACAGATCATAATTTTATAGCATTATTATTATTCTATAACATGCTAATAATTTTATTGATGATACCATCTTTTGATATCATTAGAGTTGATGTCAGGTATATGTCTCTAGCTATTTTAGCTAGAAAAGCTTTATGGATCAAACTTGGAATGCTGATATGTCTTCTAAGTCAACTTTGCTTTCCTTTTCTTTCCAGGGTAAATAATCATTTTTGTTCCTTTCCTCACAACAAGGAACAAAAGCCTGATCCTTCATCCTCAGGAGCGGTATCAGTTTGGAAACTATTTCCAGTTTGGAATATATCCAAGCCTTATAGAAACCTATAGCCAGCTCCTAAGTACCTATGAAGGTGCGGCCCTTATTCCAGCTCAGCTGGTATGGGGCAGATTACGTTTTCTTCAAAGAAATTTGGATCAATTCCGTTCTCAATCTCTGGTTTCAGAACATTGTTTCAGAAAGGTACAGAATTGGCTTCAGTTAAGGCCTCCTGCTAAGAGATTTTTTTCTTTCCCGTGTCCCAGTTAACACAGCAAAGGCTCAGCATTTCTGAAATGTGTTTCAGATCTAGAGTTGGCTGGAGTAATTATGCCAGTTCCAGTTCTGGAACAGGGGCTGGGGTTTTACTTTATCTCTTCATTGTACCAAAGAAGGTCAATTCCTTCAGACCAGTTCCGGATCTATCATTATTGAATCGTTATGTTAGGATACCAACATTCAAGATGGTTACTGTAGGACTATCCTGCCTTTTGTTTAGCAAGGGCATTATATGTCTACAATAGATTTACAGGATGTGTATCTGCATATTCCGATTCATCCAGATCACTTTTAGTGTCTGAGATTCTCTTTTTAGACAAGCATTACCAGTTTTGTGGCTCTACCGTTTGGCCTAGCCTCAGTTCCAAGAATTTTTTTCAAAGGTTCTCGGTGCCCTTCTTTCTGTAATCAGAGAACAGGGTTTTGGTATTTCCTTATTTGGACGATATCTTGGTACTTGCTCAGTCTTCTCATTTTCGAAGAATCTCATACGAATCGACTTGTGTTGTTTCTTCAAATTCATGGTTGGAGGATCAATTTACCAATCAGTTCATTGATTCCTCAGACAAGGGTAACCTTTTTAGGTTTCTAGATAGATTCAGTGTCTATGACTCTGTCCTTGTCAGACAAGAGAAGTTTAACATTGATATCAGCTTGTCAAAACCTTCAGTCACAATCATTCCCTTTGGTAGCCTTATGCATGGAAATGTTAGGTCTTAGGACTGCCGCATCAGATGCGATCTCCTTTGCTCGTTTTCACATGCGACCTCTTCAGCTCTGTATGCTGAACCAATGGTGCAGGGATTACTCAAAGATATCTCAATTAATATCTTTAAACCGATTTTACGACACTCTCTGACATGGTGGACAGATCACCATCGTTTAGTTCAGGGGGCTTCTTTGTTCTTCCGACCTGGACTATAATCTCAACAGATGCAAGTCTTACAGGTTGGGGAGCTGTGTGGGGGTATCTGATGGCACAAGGGGTTTGGGAATCTCAGGAGGTGAGATTTCCAATCAATATTTTGGAACTCCGTGCAAATTTCAGAGCTCTTCAGTCTTGGCCTCTTCTGAAGAGAGAGTTGTTCATTTGTTTTCAGATAGACAATGTCACAACTGTGGCATACATCAATCATCAAGGAGGGACTCACAGTCCTCTGGCTATGAAAGAAGTATCTCGAATTTTGGTTTGGGCGGAATCCAGCTCCTGTCTAATCTCTGCGGTTCATATCCCAGGTATGGACAATTGGAAAGCGGATTATCTCAGTCGCCAAACGTTGCACTTGGGCGAATGGTCTCTTCACCCAGAGGTATTTCCTCAGATTGTTCAAATGTGGGAACTCCCAGAAATAGATCTGATGGCTTCTCATCTAAACAAGAAACTTCCCTGGTATCTGTCCGGATCCCGGGATCCTCGGGCGGAGGCAGTGGATGCATTTTCACTTCCTTGGAAGTATCATCCTGCCTATATCTTTCCGCCTCTAGTTTTTCTTCCAAGAGTAATCTCCAAGATTCTGAAGGAATGCTCGTTTGTTCTGCTGGTAGCTCCGGCATGGCCTCACAGGTTTTTGGTATGCGGATCTGGTCCGGATTGCCTCTTGCCAACCGTGGACTCTTCCGTTAAGACCAGACCTTCTGTCGCAAGGTCCTTTTTTCCATCAGGATCTGAAATCCTTAAATTTAAAGGTATGGAGATTGAACGCTTGATTCTTGGTCAAAGAGGTTTCTCTGACTCTGTGATTAATACTATGTTACAGGCGCGTAAATCTGTATCTAGAGAGATATATTATAGAGTCTGGAAGACTTATATTTCTTGGTGTCTTTCTCATCATTTTTTGGCATTCTTTTAGAATACCAAGAATTTTACAGTTTCTTCAGGATGGTTTAGATAAGGGTTTGTCCGCAAGTTCCTTGAAAGGACAAATCTCTGCTCTTTCTGTTCTTTTTCACAGAAAGATTGCTATTCTTCCTGATATTCATTGTTTTGTACCAGCTTTGGTTCGTATAAAGCCTGTCATTAAGTCAATTTCTCCTCCTTGGAGTTTGAATTTGGTTCTGGGGGCTCTTCAAGCTCCTCCATTTGAACCTATGCATTCATTGGACATTAAATTACTTTCTTGGAAAGTTTTGTTCCTTTTGGCCATCTCTTCTGCCAGAAGAGTTTCTGAATTATCTGCTCTTTCTTGTGAGTCTCCTTTTCTGATTTTTCATCAGGATAAGGCGGTGTTGCGAACTTCTTTTGAATTTTTTCCTAAAGTTGTGAATTCCAACAACATTAGTAGAGAAATTGTGGTTCCTTCATTATGTCCTAATCCTAAGAATTCTAAGGAGAAATCGTTGCATTCTTTGGATGTTGTTAGAACTTTGAAATATTATGTTGAAGCTACTAAATCTTTCCGAAAGACTTCTAGTCTATTTGTTATCTTTTCCGGTTCTAGAAAAGGCCAGAAAGCTTCTGCCATTTCTTTGGCATCTTGGTTGAAATCTTTAATTCATCTTGCCTATGTTGAGTCGGGTAAAACTCCGCCTCAGAGGATTACAGCTCATTCTACTAGGTCAGTTTCTACTTCCTGGGCATTTAGGAATGAAGCCTCGGTTGATCAGATTTGCAAAGCAGCAACTTGGTCCTCTTTGCATACTTTTACTAAATTCTACCATTTTGATGTATTTTCTTCTTCTGAAGCAGTTTTTGGTAGAAAAGTACTTCAGGCAGCGGTTTCAGTTTGAATCTTCTGCTTATGTTTTTCATTAAACTTTATTTTGGGTGTGGATTATTTTCAGCAGGAATTGGCTGTCTTTATTTTATCCCTCTCTAGTGACTCTTGTGTGGAAAGATCCACATCTTGGGTAATCATTATCCCATACGTCACTAGCTCATGGACTCTTGCTAATTACATGAAAGAAAACATAATTTATGTAAGAACTTACCTGATAAATTAATTTCTTTCATATTAGCAAGAGTCCATGAGGCCCGCCCTTTTTTTGTGGTGGTTATGATTTTGTATAAAGCACAATTATTCCAATTCCTTATTTTATATGCTTTCGCACTTTTTTCTTATCACCCCACTTCTTGGCTATTCGTTAAACTGAATTGTGGGTGTGGTGAGGGGTGTATTTATAGGCATTTTAAGGTTTGGGAAACTTTGCCCCTCCTGGTAGGAATGTATATCCCCATACGTCACTAGCTCATGGACTCTTGCTAATATGAAAGAAATGAATTTATCAGGTAAGTTCTTACATAAATTATGTTTTCTGTTTGAAAAGTTAACTCAATTTAACTTATTTTTATTTTATTCAGTAACTTATTTATCATTAAATATTCTCATGGAATTCATACATTATGTTATAAACCATGTTTTAAATGTGGATTCCCCCTCCCCCTGAGTTTTTAGTAACAAGTTTATGAAGAATGGTTTCTGTATCAAAAAGTAATCTTAATCAAAGCTTTCTATTAAAATTAAAAGGTTAGGTAAATTCTAAATCATTGTTTTTTAACCGCGGTCCTCAAGTACCCCCAACAGACCAGGTTTTCATTATTGCTGAACTAGTCCACAGGTGGCATCATTTGCTGATGGGTGAGAGCAGGTTAGCAACCATTGTGTTACTGATCAACTGGTTACTTCACCTGTGCACTGGTTTAGCTATAATTAAAACCTGGTCTGTTGGGGGTACTTGAAAATTGTGGTTGATAAGCACTGATCTAAATTATTAAATTATTGTATTTATTTATCTTCTGAGCTAATAATATACATTATGGGCCCTAAGGGTTTTGTGTCAATTAAGTAGGTTCCCTAGCAGAAAATCTACTGAAAAGTAAGTAATCTAGAAGAGAGGTAGAATATACCATCCCACCAATATGAAAGCCATCAATGAATAATACCTCCTATACATTAACAATGCTGCTACTACTTTTTAAGATATTGTGTGCTCCTGGTCACAGACTTGTAATAGATCTTCAGCAACTACCACTAATTTAACATTTTCAAATGACTAGACAGGCATAAGGGAAGATTGTTTTTATTATTTTTTTTTTTAATTTGTTCATCTTTTCTTAGTGAAAATATTCAGCAGAGCTATGCGATCCCTAGTTTCTTTCCAGAATGGGAATTTTGCAGGGAAACACTTCTCTCTGTGATAAAAAGACAAATGTAGTACAACATTATACTCAATTATATTTTATTCATTTTAAACTCCAAGTATTGTAGTCAATAGAATAAAAGAAAAGGAATGGGGAAAAAAACTAACATTTTAGCAGTGCCAGGTGCTTTCAAGTTGAACATTGCTCTTTTTATATGTTTATTTCTTGATTCCAGTTTATTTCTACTAGAAGTATCTCAACAACATACAGGGACTTCCAGATTGTATCTCTTGTCAATGACCTGCAACGGGGCTGTTGATCCCATCTGTCAAAGCACCAAACTAAAAGCGTATTGCTTGGTGTGGTTTTGTTGTTGCCTTTTAGCATTTAGATAGCGTCACTTTGGGCTACTGCAGCTTCATTTTTTATCGTTGAACTAACAACAGCTGTTGCTGTAGTGTATTCTTTGCTTCCTAAAAAAGCAATAGTCCTCTAACGAATCTCTTGCCTCACAGAAGTATCTGTAGCCTGATTTGCATTAGACTTGTGCTGATTTGAAAAGGTAAAAGAATCAGCCTAATTAGTACTCAGTAAATAAATGCAAATTAAGCTTCCTCTTCATAAAAAATCCAACAGGGTGATACATTACCAAAGGAAAATGTGGAAGCTGTACAAGAAGTATGACCGATGTTAACTGTACCTAGGCTCCCCATATGTGGTCTGCACGCAGTTTTAGACTTGCTTTCATTCCTCATGAGATACTTCTGTATTTTATTTGTAATGCATTATACTGGTAAAAATGGTTCATTGCAATTAATGTCCCCTTTTTTTATATTTTTTCTTCTTTTAAACAATTTTGTCTTTTTTAGTGAGATGTGCTGCAGCATTTACCTTACATGAGTACACATATTTTTTAAGAGTTTGTTTTGTTTCTCTTAGTTTTCTATGTTTGGAATCTCATATATTCTCCTTATTTTAACTCTTTCTGATTTCCCCCAAAAATAAATGTACCGGAAATTTTAAAATAAAGCAGCTACTCATCAGTTAATAATATTATTTTTGATTACTGAGTGCTAACACGTCATGCACAAAGGAGTTAGCAAAATATATCTTCCCTACTTCAAACGGATATTTAAAAACAGTAGATATGACTTTATGACATTAGAAGATTATCATCTCTTCTCTGGCACATCTGGACCTAACAGCTCACATCAGAGTTTGTATTGATCTTCTTTGTTGAAGCTTAAAGCTCCCAACGCACTGCTGGGGTGAAATGCTGTTGTCCCTCTTTGAGCATGTGTGTGGCATCAGCAAGCGCTTTTGTAGTTTTATAGGTTACAGCCCCAGGATTTTCCTTCAGCTATAAAAACAGCTGTTGCCGAGTTGTATAATATAAAGGAGATATTAAACCTTTGGTTATGCACAGCATCACTTGAAGAGGCTTTGTAATAATGTTTTTACTTTCCATATATTTATTCAGATCCACAATTACGTTTAAATGTACAAACATTTTTAGTGTGCTATGCAGTCTCCACCTAAAGTCACCTCTTTTATCAGAAGAAATCTACACTACATAGTAGGTCATTTGCATAATTCTTTAATTAGAAGTGGAGTCATCTGGGAATTATTGCTAACATTATTTATCTAAGATGATAATTTTCATAAATATTTGTTTTATCAATATTGGCGTAGTATTAAAGGGACAGTCTACTTGAAAATGTTTATTGTTTAAAAAGATAATATCCTTATTACCTATTCCCCAGTTTTGCATAACCAATACTTTTATATTAATACACTGCCCCCTTATTTCAGTTCTTTGAATAGAGTTGCATTTTAGCAAATCAGTGCTAACTCATAAATAACTCCAAGGGAGTGAGCACAATGTTATCTATATGGCACACATAAACTAGTACTGTCTAGTTGTGAAAGAGGTAGCCTTCAAATACTTTGAAATTAGCATATGAGCCTACCTAGGTTTAGCTTTCAGCAAAGAATACCAAGAGAACAATGTAAATTTGATGATAAAAGTAAATTGGAAGTTCAATCATGAAAGTTTAATTTTGACTAGACAGTCCCTTTAAGATTAGAGGACTCATACATTGGCAAGTAACCACATCTCCACTATCCAACATGTTTGACAAAGTCCACATAATTTCTGTGAATTTAATTTTAACACTTTTTGATTATAAAAGAAATGAAATGTAAAGAAAATATTAGCTATCAATTGAAATATATTAACCTCTTATTAATACTAACCATAAGAATACAAACTAGTGGGTTGTTATAAAACAAAGGTAAAATGCACATTAATTATAAGCAATATATAAAGGGCTAGATTACAATTTCAGCACAAAATATTGTTTCCGCAAAATCGACGTTTGTGTTTAAAATCAACGTTTGTGTTAGTATTACAAGTGAGGTGCAATACAAATAGAACCTCGCGTTTGCATTGCATTGAATCATTGCGCTCATGAGAGTGTGCTTCCATAGGTACCAATAAGAGCCTAGTTCTCATGCCATCAGACACGGTATGAGAACTAGCACAGCGAAGGGGGTAAGATAAAAAATACTTATATACATATATATTTATGTGTTAATGTGTGTGTATATACATATTAACACATAAATCTATATGTATATAAGCATATATATATATATATATATATATATATATATATATACATATATATATATATTTACAGGAAGCACACAGCTCCCATAGACCGCAATGTAAGGGAACTTTTCAGTTTTTTCAGTTTAGTGCTTAGGGGCAGTTACTTTGTAAAAAAATAAAAATGCTTCTTTTTTATTTTTGAATAAAGGGCACCATACTTAAATTTAGGGGAAATTGGGTCACATTAAGAAAATTAACCAGAGATCTGATCTCTGGTTAATTTTCTGAGCACTAATTGCTACTGCAAGCCCGTAAATTCGCTCCACTTTTAATCCGGCCCAAATTGTTTTTACCACCACGATCTTTCTGTAGTCTGCTAAACATAGTAGAGAGATGAATATGTGAATAATGTTAAAGGCGCCTAGTGATATGTGATATAAAAAGTGTACGTGCAAAAGTTTGATATATATAAAATGTATCGTGCAAAAGTATACAGTGATGTAGCAACAATGTAAGCAGTGTGATATTGATTAACAATATGATACGTGTAAAACTATAGTGCTGAGGCTAGATATATCTAGATATCCTCTCAGATGAGTTTAAATGACAACAGATCTAACCAATCGCATATATATCCAATTGCCTATAATAGTGACATAACAAATGGTATAGATAAAACAAAAACAAAACACACGTGATAACTACAGATGTTTTGATAGAAAGTCCTGATAAGAACCGTTTGTAAATATTTGTAAGTCCAAAAGAAGATATCCAGTCATATGAGGAAGGATAAGCGGCTGCTGTACTTCTTCCAAAGCTGGTAGGCAAATAAGCGATAATCTGAAGATATGTAGAAAGAAAAGAAGAAGGTGCCACAATGGTGCACAATCAGTGATGTTAATGTAACACAACGCACAAGACGAATACTACTTACTAGAAGTAAGGCACTTGAGAAGTGCCACAGATACAGTCTGGACTCTTGTAGCTGCCCAGCAAGCTATCCTCTCGCTGTTTCAGCAATGCTTGCAATTTTATTCCCAATCCAATCTCACTGATCTGAAGATATGTGGAAAGAAAAAACAAAGGTGCCTCAATTGTGCACAATCAGTGATGTTGATATAACACACGCACAAGACGAATACTACTTACTAGAAGTAAGGCACTTGCGAAGTGCCACAGATGCAGTCTGGACTCTTATAGCTGCCCAGCAAGCTATCCTCTCGCTGTTTCAGCAATGCTTGCAATTTTGATCCCAATCCAATCTCACTCTCAGGATATGAAGATGGTAGCCAGGTAAGATTTCCACTGTTACCTATATTTACTTTAGCAGCTGCTCCAAGGGAATCAAATATGAATAACGTTCGTGATGACAAAGTTGTTAAAAACAACTCCAGTTTATTAAAAACAAAGTAACACACCGCGTTTCCCGGTACACAGACCGTTTCATCAGGTGTATACAAGTTAAAAGACATCACGACTTATAAAGAAATATTCGGCGTCTACTGCCGAAGTGTGCGCATGCGCACCCAGGTATTGGACCAATAGGAGCTCAAACCGAACTGGCTTTACTATTGATTGGATAGCGAATAGAGGTGTGTGCTGCATTGCTAACCCCGGACCAATAGTAATTTGCAAGTGGACCGTCTTGCATGTGAAAGGTTAGTTATCGGAGATGCATCTGATAATCAAAGTTTTCACCAAAGAGTCAAACTGCCATTAATACCGATCAACTAGCGTATATACTATGGATCCAAACATAGGGTTAAGAGGATGTAATAACATATGTGTATAATTCAATATATTAATGTAATAGTTTTTAAACAGCATCGATATGACCTTATAAACCACGATAATATATATATATATATATATATATATATACACACACACACTCGGTCAACCTCGTAAATAAAACAAGGATTTCTATATTAGAATGATGTTGATATATTGTGATTTTTCATATCAATTACGTTCTAATGTTCTCTACAGTATAATTACGATATAAATGATTTGACATAAGGTATATATTTACCAACCCTATTATATATGTAAAGAATGTAAATATCAATTTTTACATGTCTTCTCAGATGGAGTTTCCAATCTATAATTTGTATATATACCATATAGTGTGTGATTAAGCCGGTTCAGATCGGTCCAATATAAGACCAAATACCCTTAAAATCTAAGGCACAACTCGACCACAATGAAGAAATTACCAACCATATTAATAACATAAAAATATAAATATAAATAAATCTTTATATGTCCTTTCAGGTGATAGTCTGCTAAACATCGTAGAGAGACTTAATTTCCCCATAAATACTAATGTCTGCATTACTGACAAATTCTATAGCACAGCACTGGACAAATGGAATTATAGGGACAGTTTTCTACAGAATTTGTATTGTTTAAAACGATAATAATCTTTATTACCCATTCCCCAGTTTTGCATAACCAAGACTGTTTTATTAATATACTTTTTACCTTTGTGAATGCCTTCTATTTAAGCCTCTTATTTGTATTTTAGACAATCACTGCTAGGTAAATCCACAAGAGTGAGCACAATGTTATCTATATGGCACACATGAACTAGCGCTGTCTAGCTGTGAAAACTGTCCAAATGCACTGAGATAAGAGGCAGCCTTCAAGAGCTTAAAAATTGGCATATGAACCTGCCTAGATTAAGCTTTCAAAAAAAGGATATCAAGAGAACAAAGACAATTTGATGATAAAAGGAAAGTTTTTTAAAATTGCACCTCCTATCTGAATCATGAAAGTTTAATTTTGACTAGACTGTCCCTTTAATAACACATAAGGCAAATATAAACCAAGTTTGTTGAGCCCAGCTTGAAAAGATTGCAATGTGGAGACTCCTCAGAATAGGTAGTGTATAAACTGGTGTCAGCTCTGTCTATGCCAAAATGCAATCTGCACAGTGGGGCACTGCTGATGACATCTGCGTTAGCTGCATCCATGTGTAATCTGAAAAAGTCAGGGTGGTTCCATCACCACAATAGACTGCCCTCTTAGCAGGCTTTCACACTAGTATATATATATATATATATATATATATATATATATATATATATATATATATATATAGATTAGATAGATAGATAGATAGATAGATAGATAGATAGATAGATAGATAGATAGATAGATAGATAGATATAGATATGTATCAAGAAGGGCACTCTCAGGATTTGTAAATTCACTTTCAATGACTTTATTCGTACATTAACAAAGAATAGTCTATTCTTTGTTGATGAAATGACTATTCTTTGTTGATGTACGAATAAAGTCATTGAAACTGAATTTACAAATCCTGAGAGTGCCCTTCTTGATACATATCTACATAGCTACATTTTGAGGATTGCACCCAGGTCTACTACACACCACCTTGGTTGGAGTGCTGGGCCACAGGCTAGTTGTTACAATATATATATATATATATATATATATATATATATATATATATATATATATTTATATATATATAGGTTTTAACTCCTCGCTCTGGTATTTATTTTCTGTGCTTGTGTTGCTTTATTCTGCTTGTCCTGGATTTCCTGGCTGAGACCTTGCCTGTGTTTTTGACTTGATACTTGCTCACTGCCTTTGAATCCTTACCTGACCTCATCTATGCATTAGGCCTTTTCAATACTTTTGAACTTTCCCTGTTGCAGGTTTTAGTGGTGTCCCCAGAAATTACCTCTGGGGAGACTTTCCAGTGGGTCCACCAATGATTTGTGAGTGGGTCCTTGGCAAGAGGACGAGATTGGGAGTTTTGTGGCCAGGCGTGCCATGGGTGAGATTGAATCTACTGTGGACAGGGCTGGGCATGCTTTGAATGCGGCTGACTGTAGACTAAACAGTGCCTTTGTCTATTTTATCTGTTTTTGCAGCACAACTTAATGGTATAATTTTATTTATGGTCCAATTACATGTAGTGCCATAGCAGTAATAATGTATTATATAACCTAATCTGGTGCTTCTTGAATCCTGGAGAAATGTAACAATGTAGTAAAAGGATAATAATTTGGATATGGGTGCACATCTCACCATCTTTTGTACAAGTTATATGTTGATGTATTCTTTGTCTAGAAAACTTCCAGATGCCAAAAAGTTGTTTATTCAAAGATATTTTAAAAGTAGATCGATCACAATTCAATAGTGCTAAATTATCTAGAACAGAGTGGCTAGTTTGCCATTCAAATACAGATCTCCCACACATTGAATTGCAGACTCCTTCCAGGTGGTAAAGTGAATGTCAGGAGCCCCCTAAGAAGATTGGCTAACGAATAAGTAGGAGACGAACATGGTGATAAAATAGACAAAGACCTAAACGTGTTTAAAGCACACACACTTGATTTGCATCCCCAAGTTCTGGCCTGAGATTGTTAGGAATTCAAAGTAGCTCACTTAAACTATTTTCCAGAGGCAGTGAAGATTGGTATGAGCTTGTCTTCTGTCTTGTCTATTATCTTGCAATACATGATTCCATAGTTGCTCTCATACTTTTTTTGCAAGTAACTGTCAACTCATGCCAAATGTTTTCTGATAGCTATAAAAAATAAAAAAAAAAGATTAATGATAGTCATCCTGTACCTGCCAAGAAATTCACCTGACTTTGGTAAAACAAAATGATAAAACATGATGAGAAGTTCATGATGGTAATATCTTATCCCGTGTCTTGTCCTGCTGAGTTTGCATTTCTCTGCCATATTATTGATACTAAAACAAAATTATAAATATATCATTTTGATAAATTCTTCAGATATTACTTGCATGTCTGAGGGAAGATCACTTTGCATATCCAATGATCTTTTATCTCACAATGCTAACTCATTCAAAATAAGAATATAATAATTTTACACAAAAATCAATAGATTATAATTTGTAAAGAGGGATTAACCGGCCCAGTTTTTCCTACCTATTTAAGTATTGTAGCATCTGTGTTATTAATTTAAAATCATTCGGCTAGATTACGAGTTTTGCGTTATGAGCGTTGCCAGAGGCGTAACTAGAAACTACAGGGACTAGGTGCAAGAATCTATGAAGGGCCCCCACCGCCCAAAAAAGTGAATTTGATACATATCTTTTTTTTTTTTACATTTAACTCAGAAAAAACACGTGAATCAGATTACATGTCTGCAAAAGGAGGTACCCTGTGCCAACAGTCTGTGAGATGGTCTGACCCCCTATTACTGTATATAGTGACACTGTTTAACCCACCAGTACTGTATATAGTGATTCAGTGACACAGTCTGTAATCTGTCAGTGAGATGGCTGGCCTGACCCTACCCGCCCCAGTTCTTTATAAAGTGACCACAGTAGTCTGTGACATGGCCCAGCCCCCCCGTTCTGTATATAATGGTACTGTATATACTGACACTGTTTACCCCCCGCCCCCTCCCCCATGCTGTAGTAACAAGGTCTGTAATTTGCTTGTTCCACAAACATACACACACACACACACATACATGCATAAATACACACACAGTCACATACATACATACACACACACATACATGCATAAATACACACACAGTCACATACATACATACACACTCACACACACACATACATGAATACACACACAGTCACATACATACATACACACACACATACATGCATAAATACACACAGTCACATACATACACACACACATACATGCATAAATACACACACAGTCACATACATACATACACACACATACATGCATAAATACACACACAGTCACATATATACATATACACACACACATACATGCATAAATACACACACAGTCACATACATACACACACACACATACATGCATAAATACACACACAGTCACATACATACATACATACACACACACATACATGCATAAATACACACACAGTCACATATATACATATACACATGCACACACACATAAACATCAATGGGTAAAACAGAAACACTAACCCCTGTAGTCAGACACTAGTGAAGCATCATGTCACACTCACATGATATCAGTGCAGGCAGTGGTAGGTCAACGTTTTTTTTTTTTTTTAAGATGGGCCCCCTTGGGGGCCCAGTTATAATTGCAACCTCTGCACCCCTTGTAGTTTCGACTCTGAGCGGTGCAGTACTAACTTGTAAGTTATTGTCACAGCTCACTTACCTACAGTGCTGGTATTACAGGTTTTCAAAAACCCGGCGTTAACAAGCAAAAAGTGAGCATAGAGCAAAGTAGAGCTCCATACCGCACTCCAATACCAGCGCTGCTGAAAGCTGCGGTGAGCTGGTTTTACGTGCTTGTGCACGATTTCCCCATAGACATCAATGGGGAGAGCCGGCTGAAAAAAAGTCTAACACCTGCAATAAAGCAGCGTAAAGCTCCGTAACACAGCTCCATTGATTCCTATGGGGAAACAAAATTTATGTTTACACCTAACACTCTAACATGAACCCCGAGTCTAAACACCCCTAATCTTACACTTATTAACCCCTAATCTGCCTCCCCCGACATCGCTGACACCTACATTATACTTATTAACCCCTAATCTGCAGCCCCCAACATCGCCGACACCTACATAATGTTATTAACCCCTAATCTCCTGCCCCCAATGTCGCCTCAACCCACCTACATTTATTAACCCCTAATCTGCTACCCCCTATGTCGCCGCCACTATACTAAATGTATTAACTCCTAAACCTAACCCTAAGTCTAACCCTTACACCCACTAACTTTAATGTAATTAAAATAAATCTAAATAAAACCTACTATTAATAACTAAATAATTCCTATTTAAAACTAAATACTTACCTGTAAAATAAACCCTAAGCTAGCTACAATATAACTAATAGTTACATTATATCTAGCTTAGGTTTTATTTTTATTTCACAGGCAAGTTTGTATTTATTTTAGCTAGGTAGAATAGTTACTTAATAGTTATTAACTATTTACTAACTACCTAGTGAAAATAAATACAAATTTACCTGTTAAATAAAACCTAACCTGAGTTACACTAACACCTAACTTTACACCTCAATTAAATCAATTACCAGCCAGCAGAAGTCCTCAACGAAGAGGCAGAAATCTTCATCCAACCGGGCAGAAGTCTTCATCCAGACGGCATCTTCTATCTTCATCCATCTGGTGCGAAGCGGGTCTACAAGACATCCGGCGTGGAGCATCCTCTTCTTACAACGACTCTTCCAAAATGAGGGTTCTTTTAAATGACATCATCCAAGATGGTGTCCCTTAAATTCCGATTGGCTGATAGAATTCTATCAGCCAATCAGAATTAAAGGTGAAAAAATCCTATTGGCTGATCCAATCAGCCAATAGGATTGAGCTTCAATCCTATTGGCTGATCCAATCAGCCAATAGAATGCAAGCTCAATCCTATTGGCTTATTGGATCAGCTAATAGGATTGAAGTTCAATCCTATTGGCTGATTATATCAGCCATTATGTTTTTTTAAAACTTTAATTCCGATTGGCTGATAGAATAAGGGTTTATTGGGTGGGTTTTATTTTTAGGTTAGGGTTTGGGCACTGAAAAAGAGCTAAATGCCCTTTTCAGGGCAATGGGGAGCTTAGGATTTTATTTGGGGGGGTGGTTGTGTGGGTGGTGGGTTTTACTGTTGGGGGGTTGTTTGTATTTTGTTTACAGGTAAAAGAGCTAATTTCTTTGGGGCAATGCCCTGCAAAAGACCCTTTAAGGGCTAATGGTAGTTTAGTTTAGGCTAGGTTTTTTTTTTTATTTTGGGGGGGAATTTTTTATTTTCATAGGGCTATTAGATTAGGTGTAATTAATTTATTTTGTGTAATTCAGTGGGGTTTTTTTTTGTAATTTAGTTAATTGTATTTAATTTAGGTAATTTATTTAATTGAAGTGTAAGGTAAGGTGTTGGTGTAACTCAGGATAGGTTTTATTTTACAGGTAAATTTGTATTTATTTTAACTAGGTAGTTAGTAAATAGTTAATAGCTATTTAGTAACTATTTTCACTCATACCGCAAAAGTCATAATCTAGCCGATTGTTATTAAATAAAACAATAATTTATATACCACATGACAGTTGGAATAATTATGAATTGCAATGTGACAGAGATAAGTCTAGGCACAGAAAATCAACACGTGCCTTCTATTTTTAATAGGGCATATATATAAATTTGTCATTTGGTTTTGCTATATGTTTATTTCATTAGTTGATCCAGAATATGAAGTAGGCTCAAAAAAAAAAGATTTGATAAAAAAGCAGCAGTATCGGCCAGACAAACCATCAAAATAATACATGTAATAATTAAAAAGTATATACATCATTTAAAAAAATAGTACCTTATTAAAATGTCTTAATCCAGTAAATACATTCTAGAATCATAAAGATGAAAAATACTCAGGGGCCTATCTATCAAGCTCCGAATAGAGCTTGATGGCCCATGTTTCTGGCGAGTATTCAGACTCGCCAGAAACAGCAGTTATGAAGAAGCGGTCTAAAGACCGCTGCTCAATAACCCTGTCCGCCTGCTCTGAGCAGGCGGACAGGAATCGCCACAATTCAACCCGATCGAATACGATCGGGTTGATTGACACCTCCCTGCTGACAGCCCATTGTGAGCTGTTGGTGCAATGCTGAATACGGAGAGCGTATTGCTCTCCGCATTCAGCGATGTCTTGCGGATCAGGTCCGCAAGACATTTGATAAATAGGGGCCTCAGTATTAAAATTATATCTTTTTTATGCAAATGCAGAAAGCACACAGAACAGAAGAAGTGTGTCTTATTAATATACCCCTATGTGTGTCCATAGAAATTGTATGTGGATTCATTTGATCAAGATGTTGGGGAACAATATGCATATTCTCTTAGGTTTCCAATCAAATTGTCAATTACAAAATATGAAACTGTTGAATAGGCCTCAAATCCAGTGCTGCAAATTAAAACACTTTGGGGTTAGATTACAACTGGAGGGCTAAATTATTGCGTGCCCACAAACAGGCAAGTTTGCGGGTGCGAGATAATAAATCAGTCATTACAAGTGGTAGCAATTAGCTTAATTTTCTAAATGTGTCACCAAATTGCCCCAAAATATAGTCTAGCATTTATTAAAAAATAAAATGCTAGATTACAAGTCTTGCGTTAGCCTTAAAAAGAAGCGTTGAGAGGTCCCAACGCTGCTTTTTAACACCCGCTGGTATTACGAGTCTGGCAGGTACAGGTGTACCGCTCACTTTTCTTCCGCGACTCTAGCTTACCGCAAATCCCCTTACATAAATTGCGTATCCTATCTTTTTAATGGGACTTGCCTAACGCCGGTATTACGAGTCTTAGAAAAAGGGATCGGTAGACCCTCTCCTGTCAAGACTCCTACCGCATTTAAAAGTCAGTAGTTAAGAGTTTTATGGGCTAACACCGTAACATAAAACTCTTAACTAAAGTGCTACAAAGTACACTAACACCCATAAACTACCTATTAACCCCTAAACCGAGCCCCCCCCCCACATCGGAAACACTTTAATAAAGTTTTTAACCCCTAATCTGCCGACCGGACATCGCCGTCACTTTAATAAATATATTAACCCCTAAACCAAAGCACTCCCACATCGCAAACACTAGTTAATTTTTATTAACCCCTAATCTTCCATCCCTAACATCGCCGACACCTACCTACATTTATTAACCCTTAATCTGCTGACCCCAGCGTCGCTGCAACTATATTAAATTTATTAACCCCTAAACCTAAGTCTAACCCTAACCCTAACACCCCCTAACTTAAATATAATTTAAATAAAACTAAATAAAATTACTACAATTAAATAAATTAATCCTATTTAAAACTAAATACTTACCTATAAAATAAACCATAAGGTAGCTACAATATAACTAATAGTTACATTTGTATCTATCTTAGGGTTTATTTTTATTTTACAGGCAACTTTGTATTTATTTTAACTAGGTACAATAGTTATTAAATAGTTATTAACTATTTAATAACTACCTAGTTAAAATAAGTACAAATTTACCTGTAAAATAAATCCTAACCTAAATTACAATTACACCTAACACTACACTATCATTAAATTAATTACATAAACTAACTACAATTAACTACAATTAAATAAAATAAACTAAAGTACAAAAAAACCAAACACTAAATTACAGAAAATAAAAAAATAATTACAAGAATTTTAAACTAATTACACCTAATCTAATCCCCCTAATACAATAAAAAAAGCACCCCAAAATAATAAAATTCCCTACCTATACTAAATTACAAATAGCCCTTAAAAGGGCTTTTTGTGGGGCATTGCCCCAAAGTAATCAGCTCTTTTACCTGTAAAAAAAAATACAATACCCCCCAACATTAAAACCCACCACCCACACACCCAACCCTACTCTAAAACCCACCCAATACCTCCTTAATAAATCCTAACACTACCACTACCCCTTTGAAGATCACCCTACCTTGAGCCATCTTCACCCAGCCATGCACAAGTGGTCCTCCAGAGGGGCAGAAGTCTTCATCCAATCCGGGCAGAAGAGAACCTCCAGATGGGCAGAAGGCTTCATCCAGGTGGCATCTTCTATCTTCATCCATCCGGAGCTTGAATTCTATTGGCTGTTCCAATCAGCCAATAGAATGCAAGCTCAATTCTATTGGCTGATTGCATCAGCCAATAGGATTTTTCCTACCTTAATTCTGATTGGCTGATAGAATCCTATCAGCGAATCGTAATTCAAGGGATGCCATCTTGGATGACGTAATTTAAAGGAATTTTCATTCGTCAGGAGTCGTCGGAAGAAGAGGATGCTTCGCGTCGGCTGGCTTCAAGATGGACCTGCCCCACTCCGGATGGATGAAGATAGAAGATGCCATCTGGATGAAGCCTTCTGCCCGTCTGGAGGTCCTCTTCTGCCTGGATCGGATGAAAATTTCTGCCCCTCTGGAAGACCACTTGTGCCCGGCTGGGTGAAGACGGCTCAAGGTAGGGTGATCTTCAAGGGGGTAGTGTTAGGTTTTATTAAGGGGGGGTTGGGTGGGTTTTAGAGTAGGGTTGGGTGTGTGGGTGGTGGGTTTTAATGTTGGGGGGGTATTGTATTTTTTTTTACAGGTAAAAGAGCTGATTACTTTGGGGCAATGCCCCGCAAAAAAACCCTTTTAATGGCTATTTGTAATTTAGTATAGGGTAGGGAATTTTATTATTTGGGGGGGCTTTTTTATTTTATTAGGGGGATTAGATTAGGTTTAATTAGTTTAAAATTTTTGTAATTATCTTTTTATTTTCTGTAATTTAGAGTTTGTTTTTTTGTACTTTAGTGTATTTAATTTAATTGTAGTTAATTGTAGTTATTTTATGTAATTAATTTAATGATAGTGTAGTGTTAGGTGTAATTGTAATTTAGGCTAGGATTTATTTTAAAGGTAAATTTGTCTTTATTTTAACTAGGTAGTTATTAAATAGTTAATAACTATTTAATAACTATTGTACCTAGTTAAAATAAATGCAAAGTTGCATGTAAAATAAATATAAACCCTAAGCTAGATACAAATGTAACTATTAGTTATATTGTAGCTAGCTTAGGGTTTATTTTATAGGTAAGTATTTAGTTTTAAATAGGAATAATTTATTTAATTGTAGTAATTTTATTTTGTTTTATTTAAATTATATTTAAGTTAGGGGGGTGTTAGTGTTAGGGTTAGACTTAGGTTTAGGGGTTAATAAATTTAATATAGTAGCGGCGACGATTGGAGCGGCAGATTAGGGGTTAATAAATGTAGATAGGTTGTGGCGACATTGAGGGTGGCAGATTAGGGGTTAATAAATATAATGTAGGTGTCGGCGACGTTGGGGGGCAGCAGATTAGGGGTTCATAAGTATAATGTAGGTGACGGAGGTGTCCGGAGCAGCAGATTAGGGGTTAATAATATAATGCATGTGTCAGCGATGTTGGGGGCAGCGGATTAGTGGTTAATAAGTGTAAGATTAGGGGTGTTTAGATTCGGGGTTCATGTTAGGGTGTTAGGTGTAGACATAAATTTTATTTCCCCATAGGAATCAATGCGGCTGCATTAGAAGCTGAACACTGCTTTTTTGCAGGTGTTATGTTTTTTTTCAGCTGGATCTGCCTCATTGTTTCCTATGGGGAAATCGTGCAGGAGCACGTTTTGCCAGCTCACCGCTACCATAAGCAGCGCTGGTATTGAGGTGAGATGTGGAGCTAAATTTTGCTCTACGCTGACCTTTTTGCGGCTAACGCCGGGTTTAAAAAAAACTGTAATACCAGCTTTGTCTTAAGGGAGCGTTGTAAAAAAAATGCTCGTTAGCAACGCACCCCTGTTACCGCAAAACTCGTAATCTCGGTGAAAGATAGCAGCATCTTTTTTTTTAATAAAATGACTGCACCAGGCACTATTTGGGGCTAAAGTTGGTGGGAGTGGAGTGTTAAAAAAAACATGGCACTGAAAAGTGTCTTTACATAGCGGTCTATGGGAACTATGTGTTCCCTGTAAATATATATGTATATACTCATATACATATAAAACAAAAATTGCTGCCATCGCTGCACTACTTACCCCTTTGCTGCGCTGAAATTCTGATTCTATCTCTGGCTGCATCAGAATAAGGCTCCCACAGGAGCCTATGTAAGCGCGCTCTCGTGAGGTTGCAAGGTCGCTTCGCATTGCTGTCATCTTGTAATTAGCGTCCGCTGGTATTACACAGTGGAGCGCAAATATCACTTTCATGGAAGCGATATGTAGCACTCCACTTGTAATCTGGCCCTCTATCTACACTAAAGACTAAACATGTAATTAAATAATGAATACAAATACATCATTCATATTTATTACATGGAGTACCATAGCTGGTGGAGATTGAGGTCACATGGCCTAAAATATAATGTATATTGTCTTCGAAAAAAATTCTACATAATAGTTTGATTTTTGCAACACAAACAAAAATGAATAATATCCTTTATTTATATTTTAATTACATGGGGTGCAGCATGGGCAGAGATTGAGGTCACATGGAATATAATGTGCAATATCTCTAAAACCAAACCGCAAAAACGAACAAATCAGCACAAATACAGCACAAAAAATTGTATATGTTTATTTATGATTTAATTACATGGGGTGCCATAGTTGGCAGAGATAACAGTCACGTGATCTAAAAAATTATGTGCAATATCTTCAAAACCAAATCAGCACAATAGTTAATTTTGTAGCACAAATCAGCACAAACAGTATATTTGTTTTACAATTTAATTACACGGGGTGCCATAGTGGGTGGAGATTGAGGTCACCTAAAATATAATGTACAATATCTCTGAAACTAAACAGGCACAAATTTAATTTTTAGCAGCACAAATTAGCACAAAAGCATGGTGTATTTGTATTCTTAATTTAATTACATTGAGTGCCATTGTGAGCAGAGATTTGTGTTGCATGGGCTAAAATATAATGTGCAATATCGAAGTAAGCAAACTGGAACAAATGTTAAATTTTAAAGCACAACTGCAGCAAAAACAAATGGTATATATTTTTTAAAATGATTAAATTACATGGCATGCAAAATGGGTGGAGATTGAGGCCACATGGAAAGTAATGGGCAATATCCCTGAACCAAACCTGCACAAATTAATGGTATATTTGTATTTACCATTTAATTACAGGGAGTGCAAAGTGGACAGAGATTGAAATCACATGTCCTCAAACCGCCACACGTCTTTTATTTTGGCAGCAAACTAGTCCAAACACTGCATAAAGAATGGTATATTTTTATTTAAAATTAAATGGGAGCAAAGAGGGCATAGATTAAGGTCACATGGTCTAAAACATGTGCTATATCCCCAAAACTAAAGCAGCACACTCAGCATAAACAGATGGTGTATTTGTATTTATAATTTAATTACATGGGGGGTCGTAATGGGCAGGGAGGGAGTCACATAGGCAAAAATAGAATGTGCAATATCTCAGAAACCAAACCAGCACAAAGGTTCGTTTTTGCTGCACAAATCAGCACAAAAACAGCACAAAGAATGGTAGATTGTTATTTAAGATTTCATTACATGTGTGCTAAGTGGGCATAAATTGAGGTCACATGACCTAAATATAATGTGCAATATCCCAGACACCAAACCAGCACAGACATTCGCTTTTGCGGCACAACTCAACACAAATGCAGCAAAAGCAAATGGAGTATTTGCATTTATAATTTAATTACAAAAGTGGGCAGAGATTGAGGTCACATGGTCTAAAATATATTGTGTAATATCTCTGAAATCAGACCTACACAAATGTTCATATTTGTGGCACAAATCAGCACAAACAGCTTAAACTAATAGTATATTAGTATTCACAATTCAATTACATGGGGGCCTATTTATCAAAGGTCTTGCAGACCTGATCCGACAGTGCGGATCAGGTCCGCAAGACCTCGCTAAATGCAGAGAGCAATATGCTTTCCGTATTCAGCATTGCACCAGCAGCTCACAAGGGGGGTGTCAATCAACCCGATCATACTCGATCGGGTTGATTTCCGGCGATTCCTGTCCGCCTCATCAGAGCAGGCGGACAGGGTTATTGAGCAGCGGTCTTTAGACCGCTGCTTCATAACTGGTGTTTCTGGCGAGTCTGAAGACTCGCCAGAAACACGGGCCCACAAGCTCCGTTCGGAGCTTGATAAATGAGCCCCATGAGCTGCAAAGTGGGCAGGAACTGAGGTAACATGGGCTAAAATATAATGTGCAATATCTCAGAAACCAAACCGGCACACAAGTTTGTTTTTGCCCCACAATTTTGCACAATCACAGCACAAATAGTGGTATAGTTTTATTTAAGATTTAATTACATGGGGTGCCAATCACAGATCAAAACATGATTTGTTCCTTACATTTAAGGGAGACATCAGAATTCCTCAAAACATAACATTTAAATAACTTAATATTAAATTGATAGAAAAGTCCAAATAAAACTCATAGGCCTAGATTTGGAGTTCGGCGGTAAAAGGGCTGTTAACGCTCCGCGGGCTTTTTTCTGGCCGCACCATAAAATTAACTCTGGTATCGAGAGTTCAAACAAATGCTGCGTTAGGCTCCAAAAAAGGAGCGTAGAGCATTTTTACCGCAAATGCAACTCTCGATACCAGAGTTGCTTACGGACGCGGCCGGCCTCAAAAACGTGCTCGTGCACGATACCCCCATAGGAAACAATGGGGCTGTTTGAGCTGAAAAAAAACCTAACACCTGCAAAAAAGCAGCGTTCAGCTCCTAACGCAGCCCCATTGTTTCCTATGGGGAAACACTTCCTACGTCTGCACCTAACACTCTAACATGTACCCCGAGTCTAAACACCCCTAACCTTACACTTATTAACCCCTAATCTGCCGCCCCCGCTATCGCTGACCCCTGCATATTTTTTTAAACCCCTAATCTGCCGCTCCGTAAACCGCCGCCACCTACGTTATCCCTATGTACCCCTAATCTGCTACCCCTAACACCGCCGACCCCTATATTATATTTATTAACCCCTAATCTGCCCCCCTCAACGTCGCCGACACCTGCCTACACTTATTAACCCCTAATCTGCCGAGCGGACCTGAGCGCTACTATAATAAAGTTATTAACCCCTAATCCGCCTCACTAACCCTATCATAAATAGTATTAACCCCTAATCTGCCCTCCCTAACATCGCCGACACCTAACTTCAATTATTAACCCCTAATCTGCCGACCGGAGCTCACCGCTATTCTAATAAATGTATTAACCCCTAAAGCTAAGTCTAACCCTAACACTAACACCCCCCTAAGTTAAATATAATTTAAATCTAACGAAATAAATTAACTCTTATTAAATAAATTATTCCTATTTAAAGCTAAATACTTACCTGTAAAATAAATCCTAATATAGCTACAATATAAATTATAATTATATTATAGCTATTTTAGGATTAATATTTATTTTACAGGCAACTTTGTAATTATTTTAACCAGGTACAATAGCTATTAAATAGTTAAGAACTATTTAATAGTTACCTAGTTAAAATAATAACAAATTTACCTGTAAAATAAATCCTAACCTAAGATATAATTAAACCTAACACTACCCTATCAATAAAATAATTAAATAAACTACCTACAATTACCTACAATTAACCTAACATTACACTATCAATAAATTAATTAAACACAATTCCTACAAATAAATACAATTAAATAAACTAGCTAAAGTACAAAAAATAAAAAAGAACTAAGTTACAGAAAATAAAAAAATATTTACAAACATAAGAAAAATATTACAACAATTTTAAACTAATTACACCTACTCTAAACCCCCTAATAAAATAACAAAGCCCCCCAAAATAAAAAATTCCCTACCCTATTCTAAATTAAAAAAGTTACAAGCTCTTTTACCTTACCAGCCCTGAACAGGGCCCTTTGCGGGGCATGCCCCAAGAATTTCAGCTCTTTTGCCTGTAAAAAAAAACATACAATACCCCCCCCCCAACATTACAACCCACCACCCACATACCCCTAATCTAACCCAAACCCCCTTAAAGAAACCTAACACTAAGCCCCTGAAGATCTTCCTACCTTGTCTTCACCATACCAGGTTCACCGATCCGTCCTGGCTCCAACATCTTCATCCAACCCAAGCGGGGGTTGGCGATCCATAATCCGGTCCAGAAGAGGCTCCAAAGTCTTCCTCCTATCCGGCAAGAAGAGGACATCCGGACCGGCAAACATCTTCTCCAAGCGGCATCTTCGATCTTCTTCCATCCGGAGCGAAGCGGCAGGATCCTGAAGACATCCAGCGCGGAACATCCATCCGGACCGACGACTGAACGACGAATGACTGTTCCTTTAAGGGACGTCATCCAAGATGGCGTCCCTCGAATTCCGATTGGCTGATAGGATTCTATCAGCCAATCGGAATTAAGGTAGGAATTTTCTGATTGGCTGATGGAATCAGCCAATCAGAATCTAGTTCAATCCGATTGGCCGATCCAATCAGCCAATCAGATTGAGCTCGCATTCTATTGGCTGATCGGAACAGCCATTAGAATGCGAGCTCAATCTGATTGGCTGATTGGATCAGCCAATCGGATTGAACTTGATTCTGATTGGCTGATTCCATCAGCCAATCAGAAAATTCCTACCTTAATTCCGATTGGCTGATAGAATCCTATCAGCCAATCGGAATTCGAGGGACGCCATCTTGGATGACGTCCCTTAAAGGAACAGTCATTCGTCGTTCAGTCGTCGGTCCGGATGGATGTTCCGCGCTGGATGTCTTCAGGATCCTGCCGCTTCGCTCCGGATGGAAGAAGATCGAAGATGCCGCTTGGAGAAGATGTTTGCCGGTCCGGATGTCCTCTTCTTGCCGGATAGGAGGAAGACTTTGGAGCCTCTTCTGGACCGGATTATGGATCGCCAACCCCCGCTTGGGTTGGATGAAGATGTTGGAGCCAGGACGGATCGGTGAACCTGGTATGGTGAAGACAAGGTAGGAAGATCTTCAGGGGCTTAGTGTTAGGTTTCTTTAAGGGGGTTTGGGTTAGATTAGGGGTATGTGGGTGGTGGGTTGTAATGTTGGGGGGGGGTATTGTATGTTTTTTTTTACAGGCAAAAGAGCTGAAATTCTTGGGGCATGCCCCGCAAAGGGCCCTGTTCAGGGCTGGTAAGGTAAAAGAGCTTGTAACTTTTTTAATTTAGAATAGGGTAGGGAATTTTTTATTTTGGGGGGCTTTGTTATTTTATTAGGGGGCTTAGAGTAGGTGTAATTAGTTTAAAATTGTTGTAATATTTTTCTTATGTTTGTAAATATTTTTTTATTTTCTGTAACTTAGTTCTTTTTTATTTTTTGTACTTTAGCTAGTTTATTTAATTGTATTTATTTGTAGGAATTGTGTTTAATTAATTTATTGATAGTGTAGTGTTAGGTTAATTGTAGGTAATTGTAGGTAGTTTATTTAATTATTTTATTGATAGGGTAGTGTTAGGTTTAATTATAACTTAGGTTAGGATTTATTTTACAGGTAAATTTGTTATTATTTTAACTAGGTAACTATTAAATAGTTCTTAACTATTTAATAGCTATTGTACCTGGTTAAAATAATTACAAAGTTGCCTGTAAAATAAATATTAATCCTAAAATAGCTATAATATAATTATAATTTATATTGTAGCTATATTAGGATTTATTTTACAGGTAAGTATTTAGCTTTAAATAGGAATAATTTATTTAATAAGAGTTAATTTATTTCGTTAGATTTAAATTATATTTAACTTAGGGGGGTGTTAGTGTTAGGGTTAGACTTAGCTTTAGGGGTTAATACATTTATTAGAATAGCGGTGAGCTCCGGTCGGCAGATTAGGGGTTAATAATTTAAGTTAGGTGTCGGCGATGTTAGGGAGAGCAGATTAGGGGTTAATACTATTTATGATAGGGTTAGTGAGGCGAATTAGGGGTTAATACATTTATTATAGTATCGGTGAGGTCCGCTCGGCAGATTAGGGGTTAATAATTGAAGGTAGGTGTCGGCGATGTTAGGGAGGGCAGATTAGGGGTTAATACTATTTATGATAGGGTTAGTGAGGCGGGTTAGGGGTTAATACATTTATTATAGTAGCGCTCAGGTCCGCTCGGCAGATTAGGGGTTAATAAGTGTAGGCAGGTGTTGGCGACGTTGAGGGGGGCAGATTAGGGGTTAATAAATATAATATAGGGGTCGGCGATGTTAGGGACAGCAGATTAGGGGTACATAGGGATAACGTAGGTGGCGGCGATTTGCGGTCGGAAGATTAGGGGTTAATTATTTTAAGTAGCTGGCGGCGACGTTGTGGGGGGCAAGTTAGGGGTTAATAAATGTAATACAGGGGTTGGCGGGGTTAGGGGCAGCAGATTAGGGGTACATAAATATAACGTAGGTGGCGGTCGGCAGATTAGGGGTTAAAAATTTTAATCGAGTGGCGGCGGTGTGGGGGGACCTCGGTTTAGGGGTACATAGGTAGTTTATGGGTGTTAGTGTACTTTAGGGTACAGTAGTTAAGAGCTTTATGAACCGGCGTTAGCCAGAAAGCTCTTAACTCCTGCTATTTTCAGGCGGCTGGAATCTTGTCGTTAGAGCTCTAACGCTCACTTCGGAAACGACTCTAAATACCGGCGTTAGAAAGATCCCATTGAAAAGATAGGCTACGCAAATGGCGTAGGGGGATCTGCGGTATGGAAAAGTCGCGGCTGAAAAGTGAGCGTTAGACCCTTTAATCACTGACTCCAAATACCAGCGGGCGGCCAAAACCAGCGTTAGGAGCCTCTAACGCTGGTTTTGACGGCTACCGCCGAACTCCAAATCTAGGCCATAGTGTTCATATAGAGCATGACATTAATTTTAATATACTTTTAAATTCACTTCTATTTTCAAATATGCTTCTTTCTCTTGGTATCCCTTGTTGAGGAAGAAAATGCACATATCCTACACTAGTGGGAGCTAGTTGCTGATTGGTGCCCACACACATTTGTTTCTTGTGATAGGTTAACTAGTGTTCAGCTAGCTGCCAGTAGTGCAATGCTGTTCCTTCAGAAAAGGATAACAAGAGAATTACGCAAATTTGATAATAGAAGTAAATTGAAAAGTTGTTTAAAATTGTATGTTCTATCTGAATCATGAAAGAAAATGTTGGAGTGTCCTCTCCCTTGAAGGGTAATTTAAACCATATTCTTAAAATGTATTGCTAGGAATATGAAAAATATGAAGAGATAACTGTCACCTGGGGTGTGAATTGAGCATATGAATTAAATAAATGGAGAAAATTTAGAGTCTGGAAAATATACATTATAATCTGTCAATAATTCAATCAATTCTTTTAGAAATACTAGAAATTTGTAACACATTTGTAACAATTAGCATGAGCGAATCTGCAGCCAAGAGTTAAGAAGTCATCAGACCGCTGCTTCTTAACCCACTATAGCAACTGAATAGTGGGGGTAACTCAATCCCTCCTGAACTTTTCTGTCTGGGGTGATTGATAGCACCTGATCACAAGCGGTAGACCATGCACGAGCAGGGGGCAGTGTTGCACACTTCAACTCATGTGCAATGGTAAATGCGGGCAGCATATTGTTGCCTGCTAACCGTGATGCCAGGAGGACAGGGGCGGAAATATCCTCCCCTGTCTATTTGGCCAATGTTAAATCTAGGCCATCTTGTTAGTTGCTTGCAGTGTCACCCTATACTTGAGATCAATAATTCTGTGACAGCAATGTCTGTTAAGGCCTGCTTAGCTTCTTGCAGATATAAACGTCCATGTGAATTTATGGGACAGATCATAAGAGGAGCAGTATATAACTCTCCTGCTTGAGCACCAAGTAATGTTTTTGTGCACGCCGGGAAGCACGTTGGGTAGCCCGACGGTAAGCACTCGTATTACAAGTTGAAAGTAAACTGTTTTTGCTAACCTGATGTGCAAAACAAGCTGAACTTAGATAATGTATTCTCCCATAGAAGAGAATGGATACATAAAAGTGGAAGAAAAACCTTACTCGCGCACAAACACAATTGCATATTCTCAAGTGCACTAATTCGACATGAAGATATTAATGTTTTACATTCCACATGCAATAATATGTTCTATTTATTCATAAATATATATTTCTGCATATATTTAAAGGGACATTAAACACTTTGAAATAGTAATATAAAATGATAAATTGTATATATATAAAACAACTCTGCAATATACTTTCATTACTTATTTTGTCTTCTTTGTCTGTAATTCCATTCTGAAATTGTGAGCTTTTCAGTTCCTGTTAGAAATGGAAGTGCTGAACACTGTTAAATCCAGCACAACCATTGGCTGCACACTCTAGTGACCAATTTATAACTGTCTCTAATTGGCCACAGCAGAGAAGGTAACACAAGTTACACCATGGCAGCTCTCAGTGTTTTATATACACTAAAACGTTACACTTATTTTGTCACTTTTTAAACAACTAATGAAACTTTAAAAAAATACATCTACATGTTAGTCATGGACTAATCTTTTCTTTGAATGCATCATTCTATCTAGCATGTATTTAGTGTTTAATGTCCCTTTAATGTTTTTTTGTTAATATATATATATATATATATATATATATATATATATATATATATATATATACAGTTGTGCTCATAAGTTTACATACCATGGCAGAATTTATGATTTCTTCGTCATTTTTCAGAAAATATGAATGATAACAAAAAAAACTTTTCTTTCACTCATGGTTAGTGTTTGGCTGAAGCCATTTTATATCAATCAACCGTGTTTACTCTTTTTAAATCATAATGGCAACAGAAACTACCCAAATGACCCTGACCAAAAGTTTACATACCCCAGTTCTTAATACCGTGTATTGCCCCCTGTAACATCAATAACAGCTTGAAGTCTTTAAAACATATAAACATAGAATTTGACGGTAGATAAGAACCAAAAAGGCCCATCAAGTCTACCCATATTACATGTTACTTTTTCCTTAGGATAGCCTTATGCAAGTCCCAGGCATTTTTAAATTCCTTTACAGTCTTTGTGTTTACCACCTCAAATGGAAGTTTATTCCATGAATCCACCACCCTTTCTGTAAAAAAATGCTTCCTCAAATTTCTCCTGAATCTGCTACCCTCTATCTTTAGTTTGTGACCCCTTGTATTGGTATTTATTTTTTTGTGAAAAATGCTTTCAGCTTCTATTTTATTAAGTCCCTTCATATATTTGAAGGTTTCTATCATGTCACCTCTTTCCCTTCTATCCTCTAAACTATACATATTTAGATCATAGAGTCTTTCTTTGTGCTTTTTATATTTTAGACCATGTACCATTTTAGTAGCCCTCCTTTGGACAGCTTCTAGTTTATTTATATCTTTCTAAAGATATGGTCTCCAGAACTGTACACAGTATTCCATATTTGGTCTAACTAATGATCTGTAAAGTGGCATAAGAACCTTGCTATTTCTGCTACTAAAACCTCTTCCAATGCAACCAAGCATTTGACTGGCCTTGCTAGCTGCACTGCGGCATTGTGTACCAAATTTTAAATCATCTGAAATAGTAATTCCCAAATCCCTTTCTTCTTTAATTACAGTCAGTAATGTACCATTGAGACTATAATTGGCCTTTGGGTTTTTGGATCCTATATGCATAATTTTGCTCTTGGTAATATTAAATTTCAGATCCCATTTATTTGACCAGTCCTCTAGTTTATTAATATCACAGTTCATTTGATCAACTCCTCCTGGAACATCTACCCTGTTACAAATGTTTGTATCATCAGCAAACAAGCAAACCTTCCCCTTAAGCCCACTTCTAATATCACTTATGAACATGTTAAACAAAACAGGCCCAAGAACTGACCCTTGGGGAACACCACTAGTAACTGATGCCTCATTTGAATGTACTCCATTAATTGAAACCCTCTGTCCTCTATCTTTAAGCCAGCATTCTACCCACTTAACAATCTTAGCATCTATTCCAAGGCAATACATTTTGTGAATAAGTTTGTTGTGTGGGACAGTGTCAAATGCTTTGCTAAAGTCTAGATATGCAATGTCTACGGCTCCTCCCTGATCTATTATTTTAGTTACATGGTCAAAGAAATTAATTAGATTAGTCAGGCATGATCTTCCAGCAGTGAAACCATGCTGTCCTTAGTCTTCTAAGTTGTTTATCTGAATGAAAGATACAAGTCTTTCCTTTAAAAGAGTTTCCATTAATTTCCCTGCAATTGAGGTCAAACTAACTAGCCTATAGTTAGCAGAATCTTCCCTACTACCCTTTTTATGAAGAGGGACTACATTGGCAATTTTCCAGTCTTTTGGAACAACTCCTGTTAGAAGTGAATGATTAAATAAATCAGCTAATGGAGTAGCTATTACTTATCGAAGTTCTCTTAGAACCCTTGGATGAATAGTATCTGGACCCACAGACTTATTAACTTTTATTAGCCCTTGAAACCTCTTCCTCTGTAAAAATAAAAGTACTACTCACATTATTATTTACAGTAAAATCCCTTAATAGAATCTCACTATCTTTACCATCTGTTGTAAAGACTGAACAAAAGTAATTATTTAAACAGTTTGCTATTTGTTTATCTTCTTCCACTACTCTCTCCTCATTCTTGAGTCTAACTATCCCTCTGTTAGTTTTTGCCTTTTCATTGATATATCTAAAGAAGGTTTTGTCACTGTTTTTTACAGATTGTGCTATTTTCTCTTCTGCATCAGCTTTAGCCTTTTTTGATTAACTTTTGTGGTATATGTGGATAAGGCTCTTTATCTTCTCAGATGGTAAAGCTGCCCATTCTTCCTGTTAAAAAGCCTCCAGTCCCTGTAAATTCTTGGGCTGTCTTGCATGAACTGCACATTTGAGATCTCAATGATATTAAGGTCAGGAGACTGAAATGACCACTTCAGAACCTTCATTTTATTCTGCTGTAGCCAATGACAGGTCGACTTGGCCTTGTCTTTAGGATCATTGTCATGTTGGAATGTCCAAGTACGTCCCATGTGCAGCTTCCAGGCTGATGAATACAAATTTTCCTCCAGTATTTTTTGATAACATACTGCATTCATCTTGCCATAAATTCTGACCAAATTTCCTGTGCCTTTGTAGCTCACACATCACCAAAACATCAGTGATCCAACTCCGTGCTTCACAGTAGGAATGGTGTACCTTTCATCATAGGCCTTGTTGACTCCTCTCCAAATGTAGCGTTTATGGTTGTGGCCAAAAAGCTCAACTTTGGTCTCATCACTCCAAATGACTTTGTGCCAGAAGGTTTGAGGCTCTGTGCTGTTTAGCGTATTGTAAGCAGGATACTTTGTGGCATTTGCATAGTAATGGCTTTCTTATGGCGACTCGACCATGCAGCCCATCTTTCTTCAAGTGCCTCCTTATTGTGCATCTTGAAACAGCCACACCACATGTTTTCAGAGAGTCCTGTATTTCACCTAAAGTTATTTGTGGGTTTTCCTTTACATCCCGAACAATTTTCCTGGCAGTTGTGGTTGAAATTTTAGTTGGTCTACCTGCCATGGTTTGGTTTCAAAAGATCCCCTCATTTTCCACTTCTTAATCAGAGTTTCAACACTGCTGATTGGCATTCTCAATTCCTTGGATATCTTTTTATATCCCTTTCCTGTTTTATACAGTTCAACTACCTTTTCCCGCAGATCCTTTGACAATTCTTTTGCTTTCCCCATGACTCAGAATCCAGAAACGTCAGTGCTGCACTGGATGAAAAATGCAAGGGTCTGTCAGGAGTCCAGAAACTCATTGACCTTTTATACACACACACTAATTACAAGCAAACAGATTACAGGTGAGCATGGTTACCTTTAATAGCCATTCAAACCCCTTTGTGTCAACTTGTGTGCATGTTATCAGGCCAAAACCACCAGGGTATGTTAACTTTTGATCAGGGTCATTTGGGTAGTTTCTGTTGTCATTATGATTTAAAAAGAGCAAACACAGTTGATTGATAATAAATGCCTTCAG
Source organism: Bombina bombina (assembly GCF_027579735.1). Taxonomy (NCBI): domain Eukaryota; kingdom Metazoa; phylum Chordata; class Amphibia; order Anura; family Bombinatoridae; genus Bombina; species Bombina bombina. The sequence continues at coordinate 930,646,243 of NC_069501.1, read as the reverse complement.
CCAAACACTAACCATGAGTGAAAGAAAAGTTTTTGTGTTATCATTCATATTCTCTGAAAAATGGCCAAGAAATCATAAATTCCGCCAGACTTATGAGCACAACTGTATATATATATATATATATATATATATATATATATATACATAGATAAATAGATAGATAGATAGATAGATGGATAGATAGATAGATAGATAGATAGATAGATAGATAGACAGATACATACCAATATATATAGGAATATATATTTAAAAATACATAGAACATATTCTGCTATGTGCAGAACATTGGAGTGTGAAATATTTACAGTACAAACACTTTATTAAATATGAATATTGCATAAATATGATTTTCATCTACTTGACTGCAAAGGGCTCCAATACACGTATATACTAGGCAATAGGCCTGCCCAGAGGGCACTCTATATTTAAAAAATACAAGCTAAAGTTACAAAAAATAAAAAAGTAAAATTACAGAAAAAATAAACAAAGCTATCCAAAATACAAATTTTAAACCTTAACTAATACCCCTATAAAAATAAAAAATCCCACCAAAATAAAAACACCCCTTAATCTAATACTAAACTACCAATAGCCCTTAAAATGGCCTTTTAGCATTGCCCTAAGTTAGACAGTTCTTTTACCTCTAAAAAATACTAAGTCCCCCTAACAGTAAAGCCCCCCAAAATAAAATAAAAAATAGCACTAAAAAAACTAAACTACCCATTGCCCCTAAAGGGGCATTTGTATGGGCATTGCCCTTAAAAGAGCATTCATCTCTTTTACTGCCCTTAAAAAGGCAATCAGCTCTTTTTCAAGCCCAAAAAAACCCTAATCTAAAAAAAACACCACAAAAATAAAAATAAAAAAGCTTAAACCTAAGCCCCAAATAGGTACTCACTGCTCCTGAAGCCCAGTGGAGAAGGTTTTCTTCCAGACAGATCCATCATCTTCTATCTTCTAACGGAGTGAAGGCGGCGCAGAGCGGAGGTGCGGAGCTGAGTTCCCGATGTCTGGATCCTCAGCAGCGGTCCTCAACAGCGGCGGTCCTTGACGGCAGTGGCGTTCCACAGTGGCATGGGGGCTCCTCTTCATCCGATGTCCATTGCAGACTGAAGATTGAATGCAAGGTACCGCAATCAATTTGAGGTACCTTGCATTCCTATTGGCTAAAATTTTGAAGTCAGCCAATAGGATTAGAGCTACTGAAATCCTATTGGCTGTTCAAATCAGCCAATAAGATTTCAGTAGCTATCATCCTATCGGCTGATTTCAAAATTTCAACCAATAGGAATGCAAGGTACCCCAATAAATATGGGGTACCTTACATTCAATCTTCAGTGTGTGACGGATGGAGATAGAAGATGATGGATCTGGCTGGAAGAAGACCTTTTCCACCAGACTTCAGGAACTGTGAGTACCTATTATCGGTTTAGGTTTAGGCTTTTTATTTTTGGGGTGTTTTTTTTTCTAGATTAGGGTTTTTTGGGCTTGAAAAAGAGCTGATTGCCCTTTTAAGGGCAGTAAAAGAGCTGAATGTCCTTTTAAGGGCAATGCCCGTACAAATGCCCCTTTATGGGGCAATGGGTAGTTTAGTTTTTTTAAGTGGTAGGTTTTTTTATTTTTGGGGGTTTTTACTGTTAGGTATAGTGTTGGTCTTACAGCGCTAAAAAATGTGGACCTATAGCTCCTGTCTGGAGTGGGTCCCCAAATACCCACAATTGGAAAGATATACAGAATGTTAGTCAGAAAAGAGCGCCAATAAAGGCGAGATCTGATAAGGTTGAGTGTGGATAATGTAACTAATGTTATAGTACTGAGATTCAGCTACAATTATGGTAATTGTGCTATATCAATATATATACATAGATTAAAACATATGTGTGGCACAAGATTCTAAGGGTACATACAAATATTTAATATTGAACATTAAAACATGAGCATCATTAAAACAAATGTATTATTGACCTGAACGGCAGGAAATATTATATAAAACCATATAAAACAGAAACACACGTGTGTAGTTTTTACTGTTAGGGGGGACTTAGTATTTTTTTAGAGGTAAAAGAGCTGTTTAACTTAAGGCAATGCCCTACAAAAGGACTTTTTAAGGGCTATTTGTAGTTTAGATTAGGGGGTGTTTTTATTTTGGGGAGAGCTTTTTTATTTGCATACGGATTAGGTATAATTTTTTTTTATTTTTGATAATTTTGTTTATTTTTTCTGTAATGTTAGACTTTTTTATTTTTTGTAATTTAATGTTAGTTTTTTTATTTTAATTGTAATTTAGTAGTAATTGGGGTAAATTTAGGGGGTGTTAGGTTAGGGAGCTTAGTAATTAAATTAGTTATTTGCGTTGTGGGGGAGTTTGCTATTATAAGGGTTAATATATTAAATAGGGTTATTGCAATGTGGGGATTTGGCGGTTTAGTTGGTTTAGGGGTTAATAGGTTAATTAGGTTTATTGCGATGTGGGGGTGTGGCGGTTTAAGAGTTAATAGGTTAAATAGGTTTTTTGCTATGTGGGGGTTTGCGGTTTAGGGGTTAATAGGTTAATTAGGTTTATTGCGATGTGGGTGGTTGGCAGTTAAGGGGTTAATATTTTAATTATGTTATTTGCAGATTAGAGAGTTAATTACTTTACTGTTTTGCAATGTGGGGATTGACGGTTTAGGTGTTTGTTAATACTTTGTGCGGGAGGTAAGTTTTTTTTGTTATACTTTATGCAGGCAGTTCCGTGTTTTTATTTTTATTTCTTGCGTCTAGTTACTTGTTTTTTTGTTATTACATGCGGGTGGTTGTGTGTTGTTGTTTTTTTACGGCTTCGGGTTTGCCTACGCTGTATCCAGGTGGATTCTTTTGGCTGCCTCGCACAACCAACATTCCTTTGAGGATGCATGCGCAACTGGCGACGGACGCACTACATATGCGATTATAGTAGAGATATATATGTATGTGTGTGTTTATATGTGTATATATGTCTTTAAATACACATGAACACATATAAATACATATGTACACACATATAACACATATGTATACATATATAGATATATAAATACAGCCACACACTTCATCCACTCAAGAAAAAGGTTATATATAAAGCACTTACTTGAATTTTTATTTACACTTTCTAATGTTTGTAACATTTTGGAACTGTATATTATTTTTTCGGTCAATTTGCCTACTTTACCTAATTATCCATACAGACATCTCTATGTTATCAGCTGTTTTGTTTTTGTCTTTGTTTCTTTTCTTTCTTTTTTTTTGTATAACAAGTTAAATTGTTTCTATCTCAAAATTATTAATACCTGGACTATTTGAGCCAATGCAAAAAACTTTGGCCGGAAGGAAAAAGATTAAAAGGTGCAATTGTGACATTACTGACTTGATGGACATTTTGTATTTAATGCCTTTTAATACTTTTACATTTGTGGTTAGCTGTTTGATTTTTTATGTCTTCCTATTTTTTGTTATATGTACATTCTGCTTAATAAAGCACTGCTGTATGTGTTAAACTGGCAGTCAAATGTTGCAGATCACTGCTGTGGGTGTTCCTGGCAGCCAAAGAGGTAAAATACTTTTTTTAAGTGCTATTGGCATCCAAGGGGTTAAAATCTATGCTCAATTGTTAAAAATATATTTGGCCATTGTGACTCACCTACAACCTGTGTCCAATCAATTTAAGGCTGTCCAGTATTTTTGTGGAGAATAGCTGGCAACCCTAGTTGGGGAATATTCATTTTAAAAAGCAGAGGCGATAGCAAATAATAGGGTTCAGATGCAACGGTAAATATGGTGTTGTCCATGAAAGTAATAGCTGTAGTCACTATACTGTGCCATTTTTTGCAACCCTAATTACAAATAAAGTGTATGAAAAAAACTAATAGAGAATAATCAGTCCCACTATAAGATTAATCATACCAAGTATTACACAGGCGCCACTGTCAGGCAGGTGAAAAATCCAGGGCGATCAGATCCCACGGCCAGCTCTTCAGAGAATGCCAGATATCTGGGGCCTGATCCGATATGCAGCGTCGCCCGCAAAAGCCGGCAACGCCAAATATTGAGCTGGTTTGGTATCCTATATACGGCGTAACCTAGCAGTTACGCTCGTATATTTCACCCTTCGGCCGTAGTTTTTTTACAGCGTAAGGACTTACGTGGCGAAAATTGAGAAATCTTACTCCATTTTCACCTCGCCACAAAATGCAGGCGTAGAAAGCCTTACGCTGAGTATTGGAGCCCCGTAACTCCCTAAACTGCCTGCAAAATAAAACCTAACACCTAACGCATGCGCAATGTCTATCTACCTGTCAACCGCAATCCCCCACTGCAATACCTTATAAAGTGTTTAACCCCAAAACCACTGCTCCCGGACCCCGCTGCCACCTACATTATATGTGTTACCCCCTAATCTGACCCCTCTACACCGCCGCCACCTATAATAACTATATTAACCCCTAATCTGACCCCCCTACACCGCTGCCACCTATTTTAACTCTATTAACCCCTAATATGATCCCCCTACACCGCTGCCACATTTTTTAACTCTATTAACCCCTAATATGATCCCCCTACACTGCCGCCACCTATTTTAACTCTATTAACCCCTAATATGATCCCCCTACACCGCCGCCACCTATTTTAACTCTATTAACCCCTAATATGACCCCCCTACACCGCCGCCACCTACATTAACTCTATTACTCTTTAATATGATCCCCCTACACCGCCGCCAGCTATATTAACTATATTACCCCCTAAACCTAAGTCTAACCTAACTTAATTATTATTTAAATAAATCTAAATAATATTAATATTATTCACTAAATAATTCCTATTTAAAACTAAATACTTACCTATAAAATAAACCCTAATATAGCTACAATATAATTAATAATTACATTGTAGCTATTTTAGGGTTTATATTTATTTTACAGGTAAATGTGTATTTATTTTAACTAGGTACAATCGCTATTAAATAGTTAATAACTATTTAATAGCTTCCTAGTTAAAATAATTACCAAATTACCTGTAAAATAAATCCTAACCTAAGTTACCATTACACCTAACACTACACTATCAATAAATTAATTAAATAAACTACAATTATCTCAACTAAAATACAATTAAATACACTAAACTATATTACAAAAAAAACAAACACTAAATTACAAAAAATAAAAAAGATTACAAGAATTGTAAGCTAATTACACCTAATCTAAGCCCCCTAATAAAATAAAAAAGCCCCCCAAAATAATTAAATTTCCCTACCCTAAACTAAATTACAAAAATAATCAGCTCTATTACCCTCCCTTTAAATGGTCTTTTGCAGGGCATTGCCCCAAAGTAATCAGCTCTTTTACCTGTAAAAAAAGAACAACCCTCCCCATTACAACCCACCGCCCATACACCCCTACTCTAAAACCCACCTGATTCCCCCTTAAAAAAAAAACGGCAGAGAAGTTCCTGTTCCAGGCGGAGAAGTCTTCTTCCAAGCGGCAACCTCTTCTTCTTCCAGGAACCAGCCGGCGCGGAGCGGAGGAGTTGAAGACCGATGACCGCGGAGCTGAAGACCGTCCACTCCGGAACTGAAGACCGGCAATGCTGGAACTGAAGATCGGCGATGCTGGAACTGAGGACCGGAGCCATGGAGCATGGAGGATCCTCTTCATACGATCTCCGCCGTATACTGAATAGGAATTCAAGGTACGCGATTAAAAATGGCGTCCCTTGAATTCCTATTGGCTGATTGAGCCTTCAAATTCAAATCAGCCAATCGGATGAGAGCTACTGTAATTCTATTGGCTGATTTGAATAGCCAATAGAATAAGAGCTACTGTAATTCTATTGGCTGATTTGAATAGCCAGTAGAATTACAGTAGCTCTTATTCTATTGGCTATTCAAATCAGACAATAGAATTACAGTAGCTCTCATCCGATTGGCTGATTTGAATTTGAAGGCTCAAATCAGCCAATAGGAATTTGTTAGAAACAAAAAAAGAAAAAAAGAAGGCGCTCCAATGGCGTAGTAACTCAGGGTAAAATCCCACAGGTGAGTTATCCCCCGTTGTCCAGAATACTCATAGAGTAGCAGCACTTATCGCAAAGTGCAAAATAGTGTCACTAATCCTGTGTGGTATATAGTGTTTGCTGTAGGATTTGGTGATAAATTGACTGCTGACAATGACCGGTGTAAGCTAGCAGGGAGCTCTTAAAGGGACACTGAACCCAATTTTTTTCTTTCATGATTTAGATAGAGCATGGAATTTTAAGCAACTTTCTAATTTACTCTTATTATAAATTGTTCTTTGTTCTCTTGCTATCTTTATTTGAAAAAGAAAGCATCTAAGCTTTTTTTTGGTTCAGAACTTTTTTTATTGGTGGGTGAATTTATCCACCAATCAGCAAGGACAACCCAGGTTGTTCACCAAAAATGGCATCTAAACTTACATTCTTGCATTTCAAATAAAGATACCAAGAGAATAAAGAAAATTTGATAATAGGAGTAAATTAGAAAGTTGCTTAAAATGTAATGCTCTATCTGAATCACGAAAGAAAACAATTGGGTTCGGTGTCCCTTTAAGGACCCAGACTGTGCTATTTTGCATTTTGCGATAAGTGCTGCTACTTAAATGTGTTGAGCTTTCTCCCCTTCAATGACTGAGGGAGTTGATTTCTGCTGCTGCCCCTTAATTATATAGTTTTTTTTATAGCCAGTATTAACATTTTCTAGCAGGTAAAATGGGTCATCAAGTGCACATGAAAGGATGGGAATTGTAAAGTACAATTTCCTTTTAACTTTTATTAATAAACGTTTCTGCTGTCAAACAAAGACCCTTTAAATAACACATGAGGATTTTAAATAATTAGAATATGCCTGATCTTTTTGGAAAAATATGTTCTAAAATAATAGAACTAAAAAGAGCTAAATCTGACAGCTTAATCGTATCTTATATGTTTTAAGCTAGGAGTAGCACAGCTGCTTAAAAGAGTCCTATACTGGTTAATAAAAAAAATATATAGATTTAAAAATTTACATTTGTTTTTTCGCTAACTAAAATTAGTGCAGCCAACGAATATTCGGAAGGAAAAATTTCCTCAAATATTTATTTACAAATATTTTTTCTTGCGAAATATCAAGCTAATCCTCGCATGTGCAGTCCTCAATGACTTCACTATGAAAAGGGTCTGAACTTGAATGTCTTGGTGAGTAGCAAGCTGACTTCTAGAATGCAGAATCTTACAGGAAGATTGATTTTGACAGGAAGCACCTGGCACTAATAACAATATGTTTTTCTTTTTGAAATAAGACGTGCAGGCGTAAAATGCTTAGAGAATACAGTGACAACTATGAAAAAACGTTATACATGCTTAAGGAACATCCTTGTTTAACCCACTCTTCAAGGATACACAACTAATGTTAAGGATCCCTCTTGTTTATGATTTCATCTTTGTTTTCAGAAATTAATACTGTACATTAAAAGAACAGTAAATATCTTGAGGTGTTTACATAAAATTTTTAGTTATACATAGTAAAATAACTATGCAATATACTTTCATTATTTCCCATCTTTTCAAGTAATTTAGCTCTGACAATTATGGTTTTTCTAAATCTCCAAACTGAAAAAGCACTACATATCTTTTCCTAATTGCCTTTTACAGGTAATAGATAACAACTACAAAACAATGCACTTTATGCTAAAATAATTACTGGTGCTAGCCTCAAGCCCATATTGGCTCCTCCAAAGAAGGCAAGTGGTGTGTGGAGTTTGGCTACGGAAAACAATTACAGTAAACAAGTTGTTTATTTGTGTTAGAAATGTTAAGACTTGGTGGATGTGTTATTCTATAGCAACAAAATAGAAATGTCTTGTAATTACAAGGAGTTTACTGTCCCTTTAAATACCGTCTGGATTACATACAATGTTTTACTACAAAGGCTTAAAAACAAATTACTGCCTATTAGCCTAAAGTAAATTCGTATTTGCTGTTTTAATAAAAATCTCCATGTGTACTATTAATACTATTTTTCAGCTATAATATGATCATGAGTTTTACAGTCTACATTTAATAAACTTTTGAAATGCTAGTTGTATTGTTCATTATTTTGTATATGTTTGACATGTGTATTTGTTTTCAGATAAATGTAAAAAAAACAACAACAAAAACACAAAGGCTTCCTTTTTTTATTGTATTCTCTAAAGGGGAGAAAGGCTTTTTGCTTTTCCGAAGGTGGGAAATACCTCAAAACATTTAAAGTGACAGTCTACACCATAATTTTTATTGTTTTAAAAGATCGATATAATCCCTTTAGTAACCATTTCTCAGTTTAACAAGGTTATATTACTATACTTTTTACCTCTGTGATTACCTTGTATCTAAGCCTCTGCAGACTGCTGCCTTATTTCTGTTCTATTGACAGACTTGCATTTTAGCAAATCAGTGCCCTCTCATAAGTTACTCAACAAGCATAAGCACAACGTTATCTATCTATCGAGTCTTCAAAGGCTTTGAAATTAGCATATGAGCCTAATTAGGTTTAGCTTTCAAATAAGAACACCAAGAGAACAAAGCAAAATTGATGATAAAAGTAAATTGGAAAGTTGTTTAAAATGACATGCGCTATCTGAATAATGAAAGTTTATTTTTAACTAGACTGTTCCTTGAAATTTACAATATTTAGATGGGGGAAGCTTTGTAAGTTATAACAATTTAACAATTTCCTTGTTGGTTGATTATAGTGTCAGTCAATAATAAAGTAAGCTTCAGTTCTGTTCTTGCTCAATCCTGATCACATTAGAAAAATGTACTGTTGCTGATTTGCAGCAGTAGCACTAGTTACTACTTTAGCTTTATGTTTAAGCTGCTGTCCTGCTGCTCCTCTCCTGTCCTAGAGACATTTCTCATAGGAAATAAGGGATTAATGGATTTTCCTTACAAATTCTAAACAACTCCCTTTACAAATATTGGATGAAAAAATATCCATAACAAATAATTCGTCCAAAACTAATTTTTTTGTCTGTACACATGGCTAGTATAAATGTGCCACTCATTTGTATACAGAAATATAAGTTATGCCCCTTTACAGAATACCCAGCTACATTTTGTCTTTAAAAGTGTAAAACCTGTAGTTATAAAATCCTGTAATGGAAAATTTAGCACTGACAGATCTTTTTCTAGACTCTCACATGAGCAGCAACCAATAGAAAATCAGGCCCATAATCAGGCTTACACCAGACCTAAAACTATAGAGAAGAAAAAGCCTGCCATTTTAGGACAGCAGACAAAGATCTCTCCTCCCCAAGGCCATATTGCTTTTTCCCCCCTAACCATCTTAGCTAAAACTGTAACTGACTTTTGTCTACAACCCGGTTTGTTCCACTCCTTAGAATATGTTTCCTTTAGATTGTAAGCTCTCTTTAAGGCAGGAACCTCATTAACCTCATACTGCTCTACATTCTCAATTGATACAGTCTCTGCAATGTAATAACATATAATGTATCCTGTCTGCATTTCCAGTGTTCAATGCAGTGTAAACAGTAAGCGCTTTATAAATATAAAGATAATTATAAGTTCTGTTCATTTAATTAGTAATCACGAAAGCTTCCTTGGGACAGTTAAGATAAATAGCTAGCTAGTGAGCAGTCTTTTCTTAACTAAGGTTTTCTTTGCATTAATTGATTCTGTGAAAGCAGTAGATGTTGAATTAAATGAACACCCAATATTATGTCTCTGTGATTCTTCCCCCAAAAACTGTGGATCTTTGAATGAGCTGTAAATGTAAAGGCATGATATGGTATGTATAAAATTCCAAACAAAACTGCAGATACAACCTGCTAGGAATATGAAACCACAATAAGTGTATGGTTTATGAAGGGCACAAGGAAATAGAAATAAAACTTAAAAAGTGGCCCATTTTAAAGGGTCATAAAACATTAAGGGCTAAATTACAAATGGAGTGAAAATTTGCCCATTTACAGGCGCGCGATAAATAACCAGCCATTACAAGTGTTTGTTTATTGCTACTGTGAGCTCGCTGTAACAATTAGCGCTCTGAAAATGAGCCAGAGTAATAATAAAATGGAGGAACAGGTCATCCCTATTGTGAGTAGAAATTCACATAATAACTCAGTGTCAGCTTCTCATACAACAGAGGATAGGCTGACTATACAGGACAAAGACCCCATCTATTTTACCACAAAATATAGCAAACAATTTTACAAAATTTGTGGAATAATTAAGAAATACCTTCCAGTATTAAATGGGGATATGACACTCAATATATAGGTTAGATAACACAGTTAAGTTTACAGCCAAGAAAGCCACCAATATAGGAGACATTATAAAGAAAAAATTTCACAAAAAGGAATAAATACAAACTAACTGGTTAACACCCACCACTGGTTTCTATAAATGTGGGTATGTTCGATGCAAAAGCTGTGATTACACAAATGTAAGCAAGAAATTTACATCAACCCAAACAGGAAAGGAATATTATATTAAGAGCAGAATCAATTGTGCATCCACATTTGTAATCTACCTGGTGACTTGTAAAAATTGTGGATTTCAATATGTGGGTATAACCACCCGCCCCCTTAAGGACAGAATAAGGGAACATCTTACATCCATAGAAGAGAGTGTACCTAGAACACCGGTAGCAAAAAAATGTCATACTCATCCGGAAAACATTAGGAATTTCTCATTTCAGGGAATAGAACATATAATCAGGGATCCCCAGGGAGGTGATAGACTCAAAACTCTACTCAAAAGAGAAGTATTCTGGATTTTCACATTAGTAACGAGAACGCCCTTAGGTATCAATAGGAGATATGATGTCAATGTATTTATAGAATGAATATACCAGCTGCCTATAAATATAAGCAATAATTATGTAGCGATTAAAATAACTAAACAACCAAATAATAAAATAACTAAATTGTTTCAAATCCAATTGATTCCCTTAACATAAGAGGTTCCTTCATATCATTACACACATCCCTTAGAGAATCTTTCTAGCATATCATCATTAGTATATACCAATATGGCATTTAATATGAGAACTGAAATATATCACCCTAATAAGGGAATGAATCAGCAGGCACTCTGAGTTAGAGACTACAAACTATATCAAGGGAGACTCCTTGGCTTCTATATGTGTGTGTTTATGTATGTACACAAGTACAGGTGTGAGTGCATGCACACACACACACACATATATATATATATATATATATATATATATATATATAAAGGAGAAAGTCCAGCACCAATTCACTTATATATATGGGTGCAAGCAGTCTCTGTCTCACCTCAAACAGATATTGATAGAAAATGTAGAAATGACTGCAGCACTCCGGGTATATTTTAATAATTTTAATTACAAGTAGTGAACATACAGGCGAAGTTTCGGGCGTGTGCCCTTTCTCGAGCCTAGTCTTGAGAAAAGGGCACACGCCCGAAACGTTGCCTGTATGTTCACTGCTTGTAATTAAAATTATTAAAATATACCTGGAGTGCTGCAGTCATTTCTACATTATATATATATATATATATATATATATATACACACAAAAAAGTAAGATGAACAGGACTATATAGTTCTTCTTTGGTTTCCTGCATTTCTAAAATATTTATGTCAGAATTTAGATAGACCAATCAGACTATTACACTATGTAGAAGCATGCAGGACATTTGTATAGACAATCCTGATATGTTTTTAGCTATAACAATATATTTTTATCCGTAGCATGTAGTTTATTAAGACTCACATTCTTTATTTAGCTGTTTGTCTGTGTGTGTTGTTTTCTTGAACACTCTCATTCTGTTTGTTTATGCCTTATCTATAGTCCTTACTTTTACTTTGCTCTTTAAATTACTGTTTAAATTATTGTTTTCTGTTTAAAGTAACCATTATGCATTTTCTTGTTTTGGAGAATATGTTCACATAAAAAATTATTTTATAATATGCATTTAAAATTAAGCTGTATCCAATTGGAATATATCATCTCTTTAGCGTATGCTGTAGTGCCAGAGGTTAATGTTTACTTAACACTCCCCTTAAGTATGGACCAATGAGACTCAATCAATTCATACTCTCACCTTACTTAATCTCACCTGTGGCACTACAACAGCTATCTCTGAGGAAGCGCATGAGAGCATGCGCGAAACATGTCAGATAATATGAAGCTGCTGTACCTATCTACTACCTGCTGAATAAAAACACTACTGACATTGGCTACCAGTCCGGAATCTTTGTCTCTTTCTTCAGTTTGTAAATGTAAAGGCATGATATGGTATGTATAAAATTCCAAACAAAACTGCAGATACAACCTGCTAGGAATATGAAACCACAATAAGTGTATGGTTTATGAAGGGCACAAGGAAACAGGAAAAAAAACTTAAAAAGTGGCCCATTATAAAGGGTCATAAAACACTAAGGGCTAAATTACAAATGGAGTGAAAATTTGCCCATTTACAAGCGCGCGATAAATAACCAGCCATTACAAGTGTTTGTTTATTGCTACTGTGAGCTCGCTGTAACAATTAGCGCTCTGAAAATTAGCCAGAGATCAGTTCTCAGGTTAATTTTATAAATGTCCCCAAATTACAGTGTTGTGTTGGTAATTAAAATAAAAAAATGAGTAGCATTTTTTTTTTTTTTTTTAAATAATAACTGAATGAAGCAGCTATGCGGGGTTAAAGTTGTTGGGTGTGGGGACCTTTACATTGCGGTCTATGGAGAACTTTGTGTTCACTATAAATATATCTGTGTATGCTTATAAACATATATATTTATGTGTTAATATGTTTATATACACATATAAACACATAAATATATATGTATATATTCGCATATACTGTATATTTAAATTTGCTGCCCATCGCTGCGTGACTTACCCCCTTTGCTGCGCTAGGTTCTCATACCATGTCTCACGGCATGAGAATGAGGCTCCCATTGGAGCCTATGAAAGCGAGGTTGTGGTCGCATTGCTCCTAATATGTAATACCAGCGCACATTTGCGTGCACTGGTTTTATTAAGTGGAGCGCGAATATATCGCCCTTGGGAAAATTATATTTTTTGCTCCACTTGTAATCTAGCCCTAAATGCATTTCATGCACCTCACTCTAATTATGGTTGCCGTCATCTTCATAGGTGCCAACTGTCTAGTTTTTCCTAGGACAGTCACATTTTTTGGCTTATTGTCCCAGCCTTATATGCTTGTTCCTTATTTAATTAAATCTGAATCTGTATATAGAAGTACAGAAAGAAAAGAGAAGGGCGCCTCCTAGTGTAGCCAATTTTTATATGGGAGATAATGCAAAAGTAAGCATACTCACAATGTGGAAAGGCAAAGGTAATGCCTAGATAGACGATCTGGGAACTTCACAGTGTCCCAGCTGACTGTGCACTATGCTTAGAGGGCTGCTCCTCCCAAATGCAGAAGGGATATCTGTATTCTGAAAATCAAGAGCAAAAAACAAGAGGGCGACCCCTAGTGCAGATCAATGATGAACCAGTGGTGAAAATCTGTTAGTACTGACGAATGGATACTCACAAGATGAATTGCACCCTGAAGTGCAAATGTGGCATACTAGGAATATTATAGTGTCCTAGTGCACAAATCCAACCCAAAAGAGGCACTGTCGTGGACTTCAAATATATGAGATGGACATCAGGATGGTGGAAAAGATAAAGAGAACTCCAGTATCGATATAAAAATATTTAATAAAAAGATAAAAAATGAACATACACAGATCAACAATGATATCATTGTTGATCTGTGTATGTTCATTTTTTATCTTTTTATTAAATATTTTTATATCGATACTGGAGTTCTCTTTATCTTTTCCACCATCCTGATGTCCATCTCATATATTTGAAGTCCACGACTGTCAGAACTCATCTCTCCACCTTAACTGTCTGACATCTGATATTCTGTAATTCCACCTTAACTACGAAGCCGCACCTTTTTACCTTACTTAAACCTTTTCCTGAGGGCAGACAGGTGCTTAGTTAATGAGTTTGGTAGCTGAGCTAACACTGCATATTGTGCTCTTTGGATTACCCTTTTGTTACAACAGGATTTAATTCTGAATATCGTTTTGAACTTTTATATTGCTTGTGCAAATGTTTCTTCACTCCTGAAACTACCTGCTTCACTGGATCACTAATTACTATCAGCGCAGCTCCTCAGTTCTAACCGTTCACACGCTGCCTGAGGATTTCTCTTCTGTCCTAATCTGACAGATCAGCTGTTACAACGGATAGCTAAAGTCCACTCTCTGGTAAGAGTGAAACTGTGACTGAATGGTTCCTTGTTATTTAAACTCCTACCTGAATTATTTAACCCCTTGGGTTCCTGTTTTCTCTAACAGCTGATTCTGTAAGAGACTGCTCCAGGTTTTAACCTGTGTCACTCTGTTCTTTTCAAGATATATTAAATCACTCCAAGCCATACGCTTCTCTTCTACATATGATAAGCAGGTGCTGAGTGAAACATTCCATCTAGATCTGCAGTTGAAGATCCATATACAATTAACTTGCTATACTTCCTGTCAGTTACTTACAGATTAACTAAGCCTAAAAAAATGGATCCAGCGGATCTACCTCAAGTTGTTTATGGCTTATCTCAGAGGGTAGACCAACTCGGTCAGGCTCTAAGTAATCTTCAAGTTGAAAATGAAACGTTAAGGAAGGTCATCAAGGACTCCCTATCTGCTAAAGTGGTACCACCTGATGCATGCCCAGAACCACAGATATCCCCTCCTGATTTATTTTCAGGGGACAGACGTATGTATAGACAGTTCAGGAATGCCTGTCTACTTATGTTCACTTTAAAGCCAAAGACCTACCAGAATGATAAAATAAAGGTGCTCACGGTAATATCTTACCTCAGAGGGGAGCCAAGAATTTGGGCAGATTCATTTTATGAAAACAACAACCCTATCATCAACTCCTCAAATGATTTTCTGATTGCCATGGATGAGTTATATCTGGACACCAACTCGCAGTTAACTGCTGAAACAAAGATGAGGGCTTTGAAACAGGGCAACAGATCAGTTGAATTATATATAACTGATTTTAAGCAGTTTGCTACAGATTCCCAATGGAATCACATAGCCCTAAAAAATCAGTTTAGGTTAGGTCTCTCTGATCAAGTAAAAGATGAGTTAGCTCGAGTGGAACTTCCTGACAGCCTGGAAGGGTTGATGAGACTGTCCATTCAAATAGACCGGAGACTACGGGAGAGAAAGAGCGAACGCCACTCCTCAGAACCTACGTATAAAAGAACCTCTGCACCTAACCAATCCCTCAGCAGTGCTGCTGCCCCTCAAGAACCGATGGAGATAGGCATGTTAAGGGGTCCTTTATCTTTGGAGGAGAAGCAAAGAAGGAAGGCCGCGGCACTGTGTCTGTATTGTGCTAATCCAGCACACACTGTTAAAGACTGCCCTGTACTGCAGAGAAATAAAAAGAGTAAGTACATTATGACCAATACTATGCCTCATATTCAATATAACCCAGTTTACTGTACCATCTCTCTCTCTTTGCAGTGGGACCGTAAGCGTTCGACTACAGAGGCTATAATTGACACTGGGGCTTATGGGGCTTATATTGATTTGGAGTATGTGAATGTTAATAAAATCCCACTTGAAAAAAAGTCTGTTCCTGTGTCTATCAGAGTAGTTGATGGGTCTTACATATCAAGCGGTCCTATCACCCATCACACAATCCCTCTATTAGTCATTACTCAGGACAATCATCATGAGTATTTACGATTTGATGTACTTCCTTCCCCACTCTTTCCCATAGTTTTAGGTATGCAGTGGATAAGACTACACGAGCCTAACATAGAGTGGAAAACATTAAAACTCACATTAGATTCCACACATTGCCGTAAGTTGTGTTATAATGACATACATACTCTACATTGTGCAGAAGAAACTACAGTTATCCCTAGGGTTTATGCTGAATATGCAGAAGTCTTCAGCAAAAGAGAGGCTGAGAGCTTACCTCCGCATCGGAGTTACGATTGTCCCATTGATTTAATACCGGGATCTAGCGTCCCATATGGACATCTATACCCATTGAGCCAGCCCGAATTAAGTCATTTAAAGTCCTATCTTGATGATAATTTGAAGAAGGGGTTTATCAGACCTTCTGTCTCCCCTGCCGGAGCCGGCATGTTCTTTGTGATGAACAAAGATCAGACTTTAAGGCCAATTATTGACTATAGGGAGCTTAATAAAATTACTGTGAAGAATCGTTACCCTCTCCCCCTAATCCCTGAACTTATAGAGCGTTTACATCAAGCTAAGATCTACACAAAGCTCGATCTCAGGGGGGCTTACAACCTCATACGCATAAGAGAGGGAGATGAGTGGTTGACAGCATTTAGAACGAGATATGGGTTATATGAGTATTTGGTAATGCCTTTTGGTCTGTGTAACGCTCCGGCAACGTTCCAGCATTTTGTCAATGATGTTTTCAGGGATCTTCTTGACATATGTGTGATAGTTTATCTCGATGATATTTTAATATACTCCCAAAACTTGGAGGATCACATTAAACACGTCACATGGGTATTATCAAGATTACAAATACATCGATTATATGCCAAGGCAGAAAAATGCCTTTTCCATACAGAAAAGATCTCCTTTTTGGGATATGATATATCCCCAGAGGGAATACAGATGCAGGATAACAAGGTGGAAGCGGTAAAAGATTGGCCAACACCTTCTAACCGTAAGGAGCTTCAACGCTTCCTCGGGTTTAGTAACTATTATAGGAAATTTATCAAAGGTTATTCCGCTATCGCTAAGCCCCTAACTGCCCTTACGGGCTGCACAACACCCTTTTTGTGGAATCCATCAGCGGCTCAAGCCTTTCTCACATTGAAAACTGCGTTCACCTCTGCTCCGATACTCCGACATCCAAATCCGGAGTTGCAATACTTTTTAGAAGTGGATTCTTCAGATTACGCTTTAGGTTCAGTTTTATCCCAGAGAGAAGACTTGAATCATCCTCTTCATCCAGTAGCATTTTATTCTAAAGTTATGTCTCCTCCGGAGATCAACTACCCAATAGGAGAGAAAGAGTTGTTATCCATAAAAAGATCATTTGAGCATTGGAGACATCTTTTAGAAGGAACACGATTACCCATCATAGTATATACAGATCATAAAAATCTGGAATTTCTCCAAAGGAACAAGACACTCTCTGCCAGACAGGTTCGCTGGAGTCTATATTTCAGCAGATTCCATTTTCAGATCATATACAGACCCGCTTCAAGGAATGGTAAGGCTGACGCCTTATCCCGGAAGGACCCAAAGCCAGTAAATGACCACAATCCAAAGGAAATCATACCACATGATAGATACATTGGTATCACTTCAACTTTCGCCTCTAAACTCAAAGAGGCTTTGGTCCAAGACTTGGATACTCCATCGCAACTCCATACCGCTTCAGATGGGATAGGATACATCAAAGACAAGATTTATGTACCCCAGACTCTAAGACAGGAGTTAATCAAGGAACACCACGACTCTCCTCTTTCTGGCCATCCAGGAATTTCCAGGACGAAGGATTTGATAGCAAGGAACTATTGGTGGCCTAAGATGAACATGAGTATCAAGGAATACATACAAGATTGTACAATCTGTACCACATCGAAATCAGAAAGAAGACCCCCATATGGGTTATTGATGCCTATACAAGTTCCTGATAAACCATGGACCCACCTGGGCATGGATTTTATAGTCGAATTGCCTCTCTCACTTGGAATGAACACGATATTGGTAGTTGTTGATTTGATGACAAAAATGGCCCATTTCATCCCATATCGGAAACTTCCAACCTCCGCAGAAACAGCCCAGTTATTTATAGATAATGTTCTGAAACTTCATGGCATACCAACCATTCTGACCACCGACAGGGGGACTCAGTTTACCTCCAGGTTTTGGAGGAATCTATGTCAGAAACTACAAATAAACCATAGGTACACCACAGCTTATCACCCACAGACGAACGGCCAAACAGAGCGTCTGAATCAATGGCTAGAACAGTACATTAGATCCTATTGTGCATTCCACCAAGAAGACTGGATGAATTATTTATCAACCGCTGAGTTTGCATACAACAACACACTCAACTCTTCATCTCGAATGACTCCCTTCTACGCCAACTATGGGTTCCATCCAAAAATGTCCTTTCTCACAACCACCAGTTCTCCAAGTCCCAAAATTGATGATATAGCTGATAGGATGACACAAAATTTGCAATTACTCCAAAAACATTTGCAATCTGCTCAAAATGCCCAGAAAAAATATTATGATCTGAGAAGAAGACCACCACCTCAATACGTAGTCGGTGACTGGGTATGGCTTTCGACCAAAAATTTGAGATTGCAAATCCCAAGCAAAAAATTAGCCAGTCTGTTCATAGGCCCGTTTCAGATTATACGAATCATCAATCAAAATGCAGTAGCACTTCAATTACCTCCCTCTCTGGCCATCCACTCCACTTTCCACGTTTCTCTGATCAAACCAGCTTCCTCCTCCGGCACACAGATTTTACCACCCAAGCCACCGATTCTGGATGCAGAAGAATACGAAGTGAAAGAATTACTTGATTCTCGGATTACTAAAGGTGAACTCCAGTACCTTGTCCGATGGAAGGGTTATCCACCAGATGAGGATACCTGGGAACCATCATCTCACGTGAATGCTCCAAGACTTGTTGCTCAGTTCCACAGGAGGAACCCTGATCGCCCCAGGCTGCAAGCCTTGGGAAGGCTTGCCTGAAGGGGGGGTCATGTCAGAACTCATCTCTCCACCTTAACTGTCTGACATCTGATATTCTGTAATTCCACCTTAACTACGAAGCCGCACCTTTTTACCTTACTTAAACCTTTTCCTGAGGGCAGACAGGTGCTTAGTTAATGAGTTTGGTAGCTGAGCTAACACTGCATATTGTGCTCTTTGGATTACCCTTTTGTTACAACAGGATTTAATTCTGAATATCGTTTTGAACTTTTATATTGCTTGTGCAAATGTTTCTTCACTCCTGAAACTACCTGCTTCACTGGATCACTAATTACTATCAGCGCAGCTCCTCAGTTCTAACCGTTCACACGCTGCCTGAGGATTTCTCTTCTGTCCTAATCTGACAGATCAGCTGTTACAACGGATAGCTAAAGTCCACTCTCTGGTAAGAGTGAAACTGTGACTGAATGGTTCCTTGTTATTTAAACTCCTACCTGAATTATTTAACCCCTTGGGTTCCTGTTTTCTCTAACAGCTGATTCTGTAAGAGACTGCTCCAGGTTTTAACCTGTGTCACTCTGTTCTTTTCAAGATATATTAAATCACTCCAAGCCATACGCTTCTCTTCTACATATGATAAGCAGGTGCTGAGTGAAACATTCCATCTAGATCTGCAGTTGAAGATCCATATACAATTAACTTGCTATACTTCCTGTCAGTTACTTACAACGACAGTGCCTCTTTTGGGTTGGATTTGTGCACTAGGACACTATAATATTCCTAGTATGCCACATTTGCACTTCAGGGTGCAATTCATCTTGTGAGTATCCATTCGTCAGTACTAACAGATTTTCACCACTGGTTCATCATTGATCTGCACTAGGGGTCGCCCTCTTGTTTTTTGCTCTTGATTTTCTGTATATAGAAGTGATGGCTACATTTGACACCCCTGATGTTTCGGAACTACATTTCCTATGATTCTCAACTGCAGAGTGCTGTGGCATTACAGGGAGTGCAGAATTATTAGGCAAATGAGTATTTTGACAACATCATCCTCTTTATGCATGTTGTCTTACTCCAAGCTGTATAGGCTCGAAAGCCTACTACCAATTAAGCATATTAGGTGATGTGCATCTCTGTAATGAGAAGGGGTGTGGTCTAATGACATCAACACCCTATATCAGGTGTGCATAATTATTAGGCAACTTCCTTTCCTTTGGCAAAATGGGTCAAAAGAAGGACTTGACAGGCTCAGAAAAGTCAAAAATAGTGAGATATCTTGCAGAGGGATGCAGCACTCTTAAAATTGCAAAGCTTCTGAAGCGTGATCATCGAACAATCAAGCGTTTCATTCAAAATAGTCAACAGGGTCACAAGAAGCGTGTGAAAAAACCAAGGCGCAAAATAACTGCCCATGAACTGAGAAAAGTCAAGCGTGCAGCTGCCAAGATGCAACTTGCCACCAGTTTGGCCATATTTCAGAGCTGCAACATCACTGGAGTGCCCAAAAGCACAAGGTGTGCAATACTCAGAGACATGGCCAAGGTAAGAAAGGCTGAAAGACGACCACCACTGAACAAGACACACAAGCTGAAACGTCAAGACTGGGCCAAGAAATATCTCAAGACTGATTTTTCTAAGGTTTTATGGACTGATGAAATGAGAGTGAGTCTTGATGGGCCAGATGGATGGGCCCGTGGCTGGATTGGTAAAGGGCTGAGAGCTCCATTCCGACTCAGACGCCAGCAAGGTGGAGGTGGAGTACTGGTTTGGGCTGGTATCATCAAAGATGAGCTTGTGGGGCCTTTTCGGGTTGAGGATGGAGTCAAGCTCAACTCCCAGTCCTACTGCCAGTTTCTGGAAGACACCTTCTTCAAGCAGTGGTACAGGAAGAAGTCTGCATCCTTCAAGAAAAACATGATTTTCATGCAGGACAATGCTCCATCACACGCGTCCAAGTACTCCACAGCGTGGCTGGCAAGAAAGGGTATAAAAGAAGAAAATCTAATGACATGGCCTCCTTGTTCACCTGATCTGAACCCCATTGAGAACCTGTGGTCCATCATCAAATGTGAAATTTACAAGGAGGAAAAACAGTACACCTCTCTGAACAGTGTCTGGGAGGCTGTGGTTGCTGCTGCACGCAATGTTGATGGTGAACAGATCAAAACACTGGCAGAATCCATGGATGGCAGGCTTTTGAGTGTCCTTGCAAAGAAAGGTGGCTATATTGGTCACTGATTTGTTTTTGTTTTGTTTTTGAATGTCAGAAATGTATATTTGTGAATGTTGAGATGTTATATTGGTTTCACTGGTAAAAATAAATAATTGAAATGGGTATATATTTGTTTTTTGTTAAGTTGCCTAATAATTATGCACAGTAATAGTCACCTGCACACACAGATATCCCCCTAAAATAGCTATAACTAAAAACAAACTAAAAACTACTTCCAAAACTATTCAGCTTTTATATTAATGAGTTTTTTGGGTTCATTGAGAACATGGTTGTTGTTCAATAATAAAATTAATCCTCAAAAATACAACTTGCCTAATAATTCTGCACTCCCTGTAGTCTCATTGCTTACAGCAGTGATTTTCAACATTTTTTTTGCCGTGGCACACTTTTTTACATTAAAAAATCCTGAGGCACACCACCATCCCAATATTTTACAAAATCACACATTGTAGCTTAATACAGCATATATTAGACATCATAATGATTGTCTGTGAATGAATGTCAATATGTCATGTTTGTAAATGATGCCTGCCTGTCTGCCTGATGAGCCTGTCACATCAAAACAAGCAACATTTAAAAAATGTCACAATGTTCTCAGTCTGCCGCGGCACACCTGAGGATCTCTCACGGCACACTAGTGTGCCGTGGCACACTGGTTGAAAAACACTGGCTTACAGTATGTTTTTTTTCTGTAGTTTTCTTTATCTGGGGTTTTCTTTTACACTGAAATTTGTCAGTGTTATGTTAGGTGTCAGGTAATGTAAAGTCATGATATGTGATATATAATACCAGGGAGGGTAGGAGCAGGAGGCAAGGGGTGATGTTGCATGGTAGATCAATAGTGTTGCACAATTTTTAACGTGTAATTTCCCCCATGTATATATTGAGGCTTTGCTTAGCATGGGCTTAACACATCAGGGGCGCGATCCGATATCGATCGCAGTTTGCGGCGCAAGCGAGGGAACCGGCGTCGCCCGCAGTTTCAGCTCGCAACTCGAGCCATCCCATATAGGTCGCCGTCAGATGCTAACGTGCCGTAAGTCTGACAAACCAGCGATGTCCAGAAATCTGCGTAAGTACAAATTTCTGGCGTCGCCAGTGACTTGCGGCACGTTAGAATCTGCCGGCGCCTATAAAACCTGACTAAAGTTTAAAACACCCGCACTGTCTAACACGCCTCCCTAACATAGCCCGCACTGTCTAACACGCCTCCCTAACATAGCCCGCACTGTCTAACCCTCTATCCGCTATCCCCCCCTCACTAGCCTAACAATAAAAATGCTATTAACCCCTAAACCGCCGCTCCTTTACCCCGCCGCAACCTAATAAAATAATTACCCCTAAACCGCCGCTCCTGTACCCCGCCGCCAGCTATATTATATCTATAACCCCCTAAAGTGAGCCCCTAACACCGCCGCCATCTATATAAAAATTATTAACCCCTAATGTAAGCCCCTTACACCGCCGCCATCTCTATTAAAATGATTAACCCCTAATTTAATCTACCTACCCCGCCGCCAGCTATATTATCTATATTAACCCTAAGTATATTATAGTTAATATAGGTATTACATTATATATATTAACTATATTAACCCTAATTATATTAGGGTTAATATAGTTAATATAGTTACTATAGTATTTATATTAACTATATTAACTCTATCTAACCCTAACTAAATTTATATTAAATTAATCTAATTCATTTATAAACTAAAATATTCCTATTTAAATCTAAATACTTACCTATAAAATAAACCCTAAGATAGCTACAATATAATTAATAATTACATTGTAGCTATGTTAGGGTTAATATTTATTTTACAGGTAAATTGTTAATTATTTTAACTAGGTATAATAGATATTAAATAGTTATTAACTATTTAATATCTACCTAGTTAAAATAATTACCCAATTACCTGTAAAATAAATCCTAACCTAAGTTACAAATACACCTACACTATCAATAAATTTAATAAACTACTAACATCTATCTAAAAATACAATTAAATTAACTAAACTAAATTACAAAAAAAAACAAACACTAAATTACAAAAAATAAAAAAAAGATTACAAGATATTTAAGCTAATTACACCTATTCTAAGCCCCCTAATAAAATAATAAACCCCCAAAATAAAAAAAATTCCCTGCCCTATTCT
Source organism: Bombina bombina (assembly GCF_027579735.1). NCBI lineage: Eukaryota > Metazoa > Chordata > Amphibia > Anura > Bombinatoridae > Bombina > Bombina bombina. The sequence goes on along the minus strand of NC_069501.1, from coordinate 930,623,078 downwards.
AAATTCAACAAATTTCAAAGCTCTTTACCTTACCAGCCCTTAAAAGGGCCTTTTGTGGGGCATGCCCCAAAGAATTCAGCTCTTTTGCATACAAGAAATACAATACCCCCCCCCCATTACAACCCACCACCCACATACCCCTATTCTAAACCCACCCAAACCCCCCTTAAAAAAGCCTAACACTACCCCCCTGAAGATCTCCCTACCTTGTCTTCACCACACCGGGCCGAACTCCTGATCCGATCCGGGCGATGTCTTCCTCCAAGAGGCAAAGAAGAATTCTTCCTCCGGCGACGTCTTCCTCCAAGCGGCAGCAAAGTCTTCATTCTTCCGGCGGCATCTTCAATCTTCTTTCTTCGCTCCGCCGCCACGGAGCATCCATCCCGGCCGACTGCTGAACTTGGAATGATGTACCTTTAAATGACGTCATCCAAGATGGCGTCCGCCGAATTCCGATTGGCTGATAGGATTCTATCAGCCAATCGGAATTAAGTTAAAAAAATCTGATTGGCTGATTGAATCAGCCAATCAGATTCAAGTTCAATCCGATTGGCTGATCCAATCAGCCAATCAGATTGAGCTCGCATTCTATTGGCTGTTCCGATCAGCCTATAGAATGCGAGCTCAATCTGATTGGCTGATTGGATCAGCCAATCGGATTGAACTTGAATCTGATTGGCTGATTCTCAACTGCAGAGTGCTGTGGCATTACAGGGAGTGCAGAATTATTAGGCAAATGAGTATTTTGACAACATCATCCTCTTTATGCATGTTGTCTTACTCCAAGCTGTATAGGCTCGAAAGCCTACTACCAATTAAGCATATTAGGTGATGTGCATCTCTGTAATGAGAAGGGGTGTGGTCTAATGACATCAACACCCTATATCAGGTGTGCATAATTATTAGGCAACTTCCTTTCCTTTGGCAAAATGGGTCAAAAGAAGGACTTGACAGGCTCAGAAAAGTCAAAAATAGTGAGATATCTTGCAGAGGGATGCAGCACTCTTAAAATTGCAAAGCTTCTGAAGCGTGATCATCGAACAATCAAGCGTTTCATTCAAAATAGTCAACAGGGTCACAAGAAGCGTGTGAAAAAACCAAGGCGCAAAATAACTGCCCATGAACTGAGAAAAGTCAAGCGTGCAGCTGCCAAGATGCAACTTGCCACCAGTTTGGCCATATTTCAGAGCTGCAACATCACTGGAGTGCCCAAAAGCACAAGGTGTGCAATACTCAGAGACATGGCCAAGGTAAGAAAGGCTGAAAGATGACCACCACTGAACAAGACACACAAGCTGAAACGTCAAGACTGGGCCAAGAAATATCTCAAGACTGATTTTTCTAAGGTTTTATGGACTGATGAAATGAGAGTGAGTCTTGATGGGCCAGATGGATGGGCTCGTGGCTGGATTGGTAAAGGGCTGAGAGCTCCAGTCCGACTCAGACGCCAGCAAGGTGGAGGTGGAGTACTGGTTTGGGCTGGTATCATCAAAGATGAGCTTGTGGGGCCTTTTCGGGTTGAGGATGGAGTCAAGCTCAACTCCCAGTCCTACTGCCAGTTTCTGGAAGACACCTTCTTCAAGCAGTGGTACAGGAAGAAGTCTGCATCCTTCAAGAAAAACATGATTTTCATGCAGGACAATGCTCCATCACACGCGTCCAAGTACTCCACAGCGTGGCTGGCAAGAAAGGGTATAAAAGAAGAAAATCTAATGACATGGCCTCCTTGTTCACCTGATCTGAACCCCATTGAGAACCTGTGGTCCATCATCAAATGTGAGATTTACAAGGAGGAAAAACAGTACACCTCTCTGAACAGTGTCTGGGAGGCTGTGGTTGCTGCTGCACGCAATGTTGATGGTGAACAGATCAAAACACTGGCAGAATCCATGGATGGCAGGCTTTTGAGTGTCCTTGCAAAGAAAGGTGGCTATATTGGTCACTGATTTGTTTTTGTTTTGTTTTTGAATGTCAGAAATGTATATTTGTGAATGTTGAGATGTTATATTGGTTTCACTGGTAAAAATAAATAATTGAAATGGGTATATATTTGTTTTTTGTTAAGTTGCCTAATAATTATGCACAGTAATAGTCACCTGCACACACAGATATCCCCCTAAAATAGCTATAACTAAAAACAAACTAAAAACTACTTCCAAAACTATTCAGCTTTGATATTAATGAGTTTTTTGGGTTCATTGAGAACATGGTTGTTGTTCAATAATAAAATTAATCCTCAAAAATACAACTTGCCTAATAATTCTGCACTCCCTGTAGTCTCATTGCTTACAGCAGTGATTTTCAACATTTTTTTTGCCGTGGCACACTTTTTTACATTAAAAAATCCTGAGGCACACCACCATCCCAAAATTTTACAAAATCACACATTGTAGCTTAATACAGCATATATTAGACATCATAATGATTGTCTATGAATGAATGTCAATATGTCATGTTTGTAAATGATGCCTGCCTGTCTGCCTGATGAGCCTGTCACATCAAAACAAGCAACATTTAAAAAATGTCACAATGTTCTCAGTCTGCCGCGGCACACCTGAGGATCTCTCACGGCACACTAGTGTGCCGTGGCACACTGGTTGAAAAACACTGGCATACAGTATGGTTTTTTTCTGTAGTTTTCTTTATCTGGGGTTTTCTTTTACACTGAAATTTGTCAGTGTTATGTTAGGTGTCAGGTAATGGAAAGTCATGATATGTGATATATAATACCAGGGAGGGTAGGAGCAGGAGGCAAGGGGTGATGTTGCATGGTAGATCAATAGTGTTGCACAATTTTTAACGTGTAATTTCCCCCATGTATATATTGAGGCTTTGCTTAGCATGGGCTTAACACATCAGGGGCGCGATCCGATATCGATCGCAGTTTGCGGCGCAAGCGAGGGAACCGGCGTCGCCCGCAGTTTCAGCTCGCAACTCGAGCCATCCCATATAGGTCGCCGTCAGATGCTAACGTGCTGTAAGTCTGACAAACCAGCGATGTCCAGAAATCTGCGTAAGTACAAATTTCTGGCGTCGCCAGTGACTTGCGGCACGTTAGAATCTGCCGGCGCCTATAAAACCTGACTAAAGTTTAAAACACCCGCACTGTCTAACACGCCTCCCTAACATAGCCCGCACTGTCTAACACGCCTCCCTAACATAGCCCGCACTGTCTAACCCTCTATCCGCTATCCCCCCTCACTAGCCTAACAATAAAAATGCTATTAACCCCTAAACCGCCGCTCCTTTACCCCGCCGCAACCTAATAAAATTATTAACCCCTAAACCGCCGCTCCCGTACCCCGCCGCCAGCTATATTATATCTATAACCCCCTAAAGTGAGCCCCTAACACCGCCGCCATCTATATAAAAATTATTAACCCCTAATGTAAGCCCCTTACACCGCCGCCATCTCTATTAAAATGATTAACCCCTAATTTAATCTACCTACCCCGCCGCCAGCTATATTATCTATATTAACCCTAAGTATATTATAGTTAATATAGGTATTACATTATATATATTAACTATATTAACCCTAATTATATTAGGGTTAATATAGTTAATATAGTTACTATAGTATTTATATTAACTATATTAACTCTATCTAACCCTAACTAAATTTATATTAAATTAATCTAATTCATTTATAAACTAAAATATTCCTATTTAAATCTAAATACTTACCTATAAAATAAACCCTAAGATAGCTACAATATAATTAATAATTACATTGTAGCTATGTTAGGGTTAATATTTATTTTACAGGTAAATTGTTAATTATTTTAACTAGGTATAATAGATATTAAATAGTTATTAACTATTTAATATCTACCTAGTTAAAATAATTACCCAATTACCTGTAAAATAAATCCTAACCTAAGTTACAAATACACCTACACTATCAATAAATTTAATAAACTACTAACATCTATCTAAAAATACAATTAAATTAACTAAACTAAATTACAAAAAAAACAAACACTAAATTACAAAAAATAAAAAAAAGATTACAAGATATTTAAGCTAATTACACCTATTCTAAGCCCCCTAATAAAATAATAAACCCCCAAAATAAAAAAAATTCCCTGCCCTATTCTAAATTCAACAAATTTCAAAGCTCTTTACCTTACCAGCCCTTAAAAGGGCCTTTTGTGGGGCATGCCCCAAATAATTCAGCTCTTTTTCATACAATAAATACAATACCCCCCCCCCCCCCATTTCAACCCACCACCCACATACCCCTATTCTAAACCCACCCAAACCCCCCTTAAAAAAGCCTAACACTACCCCCCTGAAGATCTCCCTACCTTGTCTTCACCACACCGGGCCGAACTCCTGATCCGATCCGGGCGATGTCTTCCTCCAAGCGGCAAAGAAGAATTCTTCCTCCGGCGACGTCTTCCTCCAAGCGGCAGCAAAGTCTTCATTCTTCCGGCGGCATCTTCAATCTTCTTTCTTCGCTCCGCCGCCGCGGAGCATCCATCCCGGCCGACTGCTGAACTTGAAATGATGTACCTTTAAATGACGTCATCCAAGATGGCGTCCGCCGAATTCCGATTGGCTGATAGGATTCTATCAGCCAATCGGAATTAAGTTAAAAAAATCTGATTGGCTGATTGAATCAGCCAATCAGATTCAAGTTCAATCCGATTGGCTGATCCAATCAGCCAATCAGATTGAGCTCGCATTCTATTGGCTGTTCCGATCAGCCGCTTGGAGGAAGACGTCGCCGGAGGAAGAATTCTTCTTTGCCGCTTGGAGGAAGACATCGCCCGGATCGGATCAGGAGTTCGGCCCGGTGTGGTGAAGACAAGGTAGGGAGATCTTCAGGGGGGTAGTGTTAGGCTTTTTTAAGGGGGGTTTGGGTGGGTTTAGAATAGGGGTATGTGGGTGGTGGGTTGTAATGGGGGGGGGTATTGTATTTCTTGTATGCAAAAGAGCTGAATTCTTTGGGGCATGCCCCACAAAAGGCCCTTTTAAGGGCTGGTAAGGTAAAGAGCTTTGAAATTTGTTGAATTTAGAATAGGGCAGGGAATTTTTTTTATTTTGGGGGTTTATTATTTTATTAGGGGGCTTAGAATAGGTGTAATTAGCTTAAATATCTTGTAATCTTTTTTTTATTTTTTGTAATTTAGTGTTTGTTTTTTTTTGTAATTTAGTTTAGTTAATTTAATTGTATTTTTAGATAGATGTTAGTAGTTTATTAAATTTATTGATAGTGTAGGTGTATTTGTAACAGGTTAGGATTTATTTTACAGGTAATTGGGTAATTATTTTAACTAGGTAGATATTAAATAGTTAATAACTATTTAATATCTATTATACCTAGTTAAAATAATTAACAATTTACCTGTAAAATAAATATTAACCCTAACATAGCTACAATGTAATTATTAATTATATTGTAGCTATCTTAGGGTTTATTTTATAGGTAAGTATTTAGATTTAAATAGGAACATTTTAGTTTATAAATGAATTAGATTAATTTAATATAAATTTAGTTAGGGTTAGATAGAGTTAATATAGTTAATATAAATACTATAGTAACTATATTAACTATATTAACCCTAATATAATTAGGGTTAATATAGTTAATATATATAATGTAATACCTATATTAACTATAATATACTTAGGGTTAATATAGATAACATAGCTGGCGGCGGGGTAGGTAGATTAAATTAGGGGTTAATCATTTTAATAGAGATGGCGGCGGTGTAAGGGGCTTACATTAGGGGTTAATCATTTTTATATAGGTGGCGGCTGTATAGGGGGATTAGATTAGGGGTTAATAATTTTTATATAGGTTGCGGCGGTGTAAGGGGTCAGATTAGGGGATAGATAAGGTAGATGGCGGCGGTTTTAGAGGCTCACAGTAGGGGGTTAGTTTATGTAGATGGCGGCGGGGTCCGGGAGCGGCGGTTTAGGGGGTAATAACTTTATTAGGGATTTCGGGGGGGGGGGGGGATCGCGGTTGACAGGTAGATAGACATTGCGCATGCGTTAGGTGTTAGGTTTATTTTCTAGTTAGTTTAGGGAGTTACGGGGCTCCAATAGTCAGCGTAAGGCTTCTTACGGCTGCTTTTTGTGGCGAGGTGAAAATGGAGTAAGTTTTCTCCATTTTCGCCACGTAAGTCCTTACGCTGCATATTGGATACCAAACTGCGCGGGTTTGGTATACCTGCCTATGGCCCAAAAAACTGCGGGCGACGGCAGAAATATACGCGCGTAACTTCTAGGTTACGCCGTATATGTGATACCAAACCAGCGTAAATATTGGCGTCGCCGGCTTTTGCGGGCGACGTTTTTCTATCGGATCGACCCCCAGGCTTTTCATGTGCTGGAACAGGAATTCACAGAATATAATTCCAGATTTACTGGAGCATTTCTGGGTCTATTAACCTATTGCTATCAATTACTGCAGCAACAAATATAAAAACATGAATAGTTAACATATCTGCAAATATTGCAGGTTAAACATTATTTTATTAATTTCAGGCTGAGTAACTTCTATATAAACGTGGGTGCTTTGTGGTGTTCTGCTATACATGTGCTAAGGGGTTAATAATTTAACCCTTGCTCTCTTATTTTGGTACTGGTTATAAAGGTATTCGTCCTATGTCAATTATGTGCTTTAAAGTAAGGCCTTTTTGATCGAAAGTGCCACGAGGTGGCGAGATATACAAAAGGGATCTGTCACCATGTTGAAAAAGCCAGCAAAATATTCCAAGCGGTTGACATCAATGTTTAAAAGCAGCATCCCCAAGAGGCATTTTACTATATATTGCAATGGGTGGTGAGGCTGGCAAAATATTCCAAGCAGCATCACCATCTGTATTGACAATGTAAAGTAAAGGATCCCTTTTAAATATATCAACAAACCTAATAAACTTACCTATTAACCCCCTAACTGCCAATACAACCACTGCAAACAGTCCGTACCCTATTAACCCCCTAACTGCCAATACCACACCGCAAACTACCCCTAACCTATTAACACCCTAACCGTCAATACCCCACCGCAAACTACTCCTACACAATGTAACCCCCTAACAGCTAACCCCACCAAGACTCCTAACCTAGAACCCCTAAATTACACAAAATAAAAAAACCACTACTATTACCAAAAACAAAAAAATATTACCAAAAATTTAAAAAAAATACCAAAAGGAAAGATAAAAAAAATATTAAGCCTATTGTAAAACTAAAGTCCCCTTTAAAAAAAAAAAAAAGACCACCCCGAAATAAAAAAACTATACTAACACTAAAACCTACTATAAAAATTGACCTGAAAAGGGCATTTGTCGGGCAGTACCCTAGGTGAAGTGATTATCTCTTTTGCATAAAAAACTAGTAAGACCAAAGTAACTCCCCCTCCCACAAAAAAAAAAAACATATCTTAAAAAAAGATACCCTGAAAAGGGCATCAGCAATTAAAGGTACAGTCTACATCAGAATTGTTATTGTTTAAAAATATAGATAATTCCTTTATTACCCATTCCCCAGTTTTGCTTAACCAACACAGTTATATTAATATACTTTTACCTCTGTAATTACCTTGTATCTAAGCCTCTGCAGACTGCCCCCTTATTTCAGTTCTTTTGACAGACTTGCATTTTAGCCAATCAGTGCTTACTCCTAGGTAACTCCACAGGCGTGAGCACAATGTTATCTACATGGCACGCATGAACTAATGCCCTCTAGTTGTGAAAAACTGTCAACATGCATTCAGATAAGAGGCGGCTTTCAAGGGCTAATGCATTTGCATATCAGTCTACCTAGGTTTAACTTTCAACTAAGAATACCAAAGAACAAAGCAAAATTGATGATAAAAGTAAATTGGAAAGCTGTTTAAAATTACATGCCCTATCTGAATCATGAATTATTTTTGACTAGACTGTACCTTTAAGCTCTTTTGCTAAAAAATAAAAAAATAAACTGTCCTAAAAAAAGATGCCATGAAAGGACTACAGCAATTGAGCTTTTTTTGCTAATCCCCCGAAAATTAAATGCGAAACCTCAAAGTATCTACTCACCAAATTTGAATGCAGCTCCTAGGTGGGCTGTTGCATTTCTTAGGCAGCGCTTCTCTTCTATCTTCATCCACATCCGCTGGGGCTTTCACTTCAATCTGACCAGTCGGAGGGTTTTTTTGTTTGTTTTTTTAGCAAAGAGCTTTTAAGCTGATGTCCTTTTCAGTGCATCTTTTTTTAAAGATCATTTTATGGCGGGTGGGAGGTTACTTTGTTTTTTTTTAATATAGGGATTTTTTTTTTATGAAAAAGAGATAATCACTTCAACTAGGGTAATGCCAAACAAAAATAATTTTCAGGGAAATTGTTATTGTTAGTATAGGGTTTTATATTTTGGGATGTGTTTTTTTGTTTTTTTTTTAAAGGGGACTTTACTTTTAGGATAGGCCTTACTCTTAATGTGTGTGTGTGTGTGGGGGGGTATTTTTGGAAGTGTGTTTTTTATTTTTGTAAGTTAGTATTTCTTTAAGTTTTTGTAATTTAGGGGGTGCTAGGTAAGGGGACTTAGAGGGGTTAGCTGTTAGGTAGATAAGTAGTGTAAGGGTAGTTTGCGATAGGGGTTGTGGCGGTTTAGTAATCAATAGATTATGGCATGTTAGGGGTTAATAGTGTAGCTGTGAGGGCACATATAGGATAAATAGTTTAAAGGAGCATTATATGTGTATATAACGTTTAAATTAGATACATTTTCTTGTATAATGCATATTGGTTTAAGTATTGTATTGATTTTAAACAGCTGGAGTATTTTCGTGTTCTTTTTTATTTTAAACATTAATATTTATTTTCCTAAATACAGGTAGAAAATTTTTTATCCAAATTGCTTGGGAATGGAAAAAGGTTTGGATTTCAGAATAGTTTTTATTGTGGAATATTTGCATCTTTAAAATAGTACAACTTAATTTTTTTACATAATGGTATTTATTTAACTTTGTAAAGTTAAAGATTATGCAGTTATGTAACACTATAAAGTTGAGGCTACTTGCACTATTATTTGCATATTGCCATGTGTATAACCCTTGCAAAATGATTAAACACATAATTAAAGTCAGTTCCAAAGCAGCAATGCAGGAATGCTGAGTGACGTAACTGATGTAGTTTGAAGTTATTCACAGCATCCTTCCACATATATAAATGAGAAATATGTGTGCCATCCGGAGGGTCTTCCTACAGACCTATTATTATCCTGTTGTGAACTATAACACACTTCCTCCTTTGTAAATAGAAATACACATTTTTTTCACAGTGCACATATCCTTTTATTCCATTTTTTTTACTATACTCTGTTAGCAGTGTACCCTGTTAAAGTTACATTATAGTATTTTATTCTTAATTTCATCTACAAGACAGCATTTAAAATGCATTACAGTTTTTGTTTTCATGTATGTCATATCATGCATGACATTTTTTGTATCACGATTGCAAAGAGAGCAATAGAGCTACAGCAGTTTTTCTTACAGGAAGTAAAACAAAAATCTGATACTGCTATATTAGTTTTAATTTAAATTTTCATCACCTTTTACTTAGCATTCTCAGACCAAAAGAAAATATTTTAATGCTGCCCCTTCATATGCATGACATCTGAAGAGATATTAATCTAAAAAAAAATTAAAAGATAAGTATTTAAATATATCAAAACATATTTTTACATGAAAAATGTTAAGCTAAAGCTAATTTTGAAACTGACAGAAAGTGTATGTCTGTACCCTGCCAGTAAAGGGGAGAGAAGCTCATTGGTCAATTAGAAAAACTCACGCTGAATAATGACTTCCCCCAAAGCAATCCACATGAAACTGTTGGATTCTCCCTTTGAAAAATCAACGTGGAAATAGCTAAACGATCATATGAGTTAATTGAGAAACATTGACTGATCACAAGAAAGGGCAGAATTGTGGTACAGCATTAGCTTAAATAGACACATGGCTAGATTACAAGTGGAGCGCTAATTTATCACGTAAACGTAAATTGGCAAATTCGCCCCTTTAAGGGGGCACAATAAATAACCAGCTCTCTGAAAAATGAACCAGGTCAGACCTCATAAATAAAAAAAAACTGCATAATTTTTTTTAAATGAAAAAAAAAACTGCTTCATCTTTAGAGGTTAAAGGGATACTAACTCTACATTTTTTCTTTCATGATTCAGATAGAGCATGCAATTTTAAGCAACTTTCTAATTTACTCCTATTAACAATTTTTATTTGTTCTCATGTTATCTTGATTTGAAAAAGCAGTAATAAAAGGTTAGGAGCCAGCTCATTTTTAGTTCAGCACCTTGGTAGAGCTTGCTGATTGGTTTGCTACATTTAGCCACAAATCAGCAAGTGCTACCCAGGTGCTGAACAAAAAATGGTCCGGCTCTAAAGCTTACAGTATTGCTTTTTCAAATCAAGATAGCATGAGAACAAAGTAAAAGTGATAATAGGAGTAAATTAGAAAGGTGCTTAAAATCTCAATCTCTATCTGAATCATGAAAGAAAAAAATTAAGTTTAGTATCCCTTTAAATTCAGCATTGAAAAGTACCTTTACATAGTAGTCTACGGGGAACTGTGTGTTCTCTATAAATATATATGTATATGTTTTATATATTTATGTGTTAATATATACACATATAAACATAAATATATATGTATAAATTCATATACATATATATTTCAATTTACTGCCCATCACTGTGCGACTTACCCCCTTCGCTGCGCTAGGTTCTCATGCCAAATCTCACAGCATGAGAACAAGGCTCCCATTGGAGCTTTTGAAAGTGCGCTCTATTGAGCACAAAGCTTCCATGCAATGTGAATGCGAGCTCGCATTGGCATTGCGTTGGACTTCAAATACCAGTACACATTTGTGTGTGCTGGTATTATGAGTGAAGCACAAAAATCGCGCTCATGAAAGCGCAATTTTGCACTCCACACGTAATCTGGCCCATAGTGTGGAGAACGCAGTCCTGTGTATAGACTCACACCCTAATGCGTTGCTGCTTGCCTGTACACATACCCTAAATCATATGTTGTCATGTTTCTTTTGTAATCTTTTAATAGAGACTTTGTAACCAGCACCAGAGACTACAGTGTATCCTGCATTACCCTGGGTTTCTCTTATAAAGCACAATTCTTAGAGCTATTGAAGCTTTGCAACATGTGAGTAGGATTGCTCAGCTGTATTGCTGTATATCATTGAATTTTACAGTTTCATGCTATGGTTTTCCTTTTCTCTTTTTAAGGAACCAACCTGAAGATTTCTGTCAAAATTGCTGTTATCCATCTAATTGTAGTGTTTTAATGTGGTTTATATATATTGTGTTGAGGTTCTAGTAAATTTTTATTTATTGATTTATATTATTGTTCACTTGTGTTAAGAACCTATCATTGTGATACATGTTGTATCACAATGATAACTAAAAGTTATTGTCAAAAAATGTTTGGTCTGCTGAAAAAAACAAGGTTTTATTTGCGGGGGTACTTAGAAAACAAATATGTTTAAATTAAATGAGTGTCAAACAACTAAAGAAGCTCTAGCACAAGGGTCTGATATGGCTGAGCACAGAGAGGGGTTAATATATTTCTGCACTGTGCATCGGAGTTCAGCTGCACACATGGTTTCCACCTTCCCTCTGTGCTTCACATTTATACAGGCAGTGCCGACCTTAGGCGGGTGTGGGGAACTATTAAGTATGAAAAATGGCAAGGTAAGGGGGAAATTACAAAATGTATAGATTTAATATATACTGGTTGTCCATTTTTAACTGTATATATATATATATATATATATATATATATATATATATATATATATATATATATATATATATAAAATTAGATCCGGTAATAAGCACTCTCTGGATTTAAGCACAGCACACTTTTATTAGGCAGTGACGTTTCGGGGCATTCACCCCTTCTTCAGACGTCTGAAGAAGGGGTGAATGCCCCGAAACGTCACTGCCTAATAAAAGTGTGCTGTGCTTAAATCCAGAGAGTGCTTATTACTGGATCTAATTGAATATTACTTTAAGCACCCTGGTCTGTGTTTATGGTTGGCAAGTGAGAGTGCACTACCTGGAGTCATTTTATATATATATATATATATATACATATATATATATATATATATATATATATATATATATATATATATATATATATATATATATATATATATATATATATATATATATATTTACTAATATAGGGCTAGATTACGAGTAGAGTGCTAACTGTTGCGCAAGCAATATTGGGTTATGGGCTTTTTATGCTCGTCTGGTTAGGCACAACTAAAGAACTAGTGTAAAGGGTAGGAAAAGAAAAAAGCTGCATTAAATACAACATAAGCACCCTTAAAAGTACAGTTACATTCAAATAAACACTATTTGATAAAAAAAAAATAAAAAAAAAGAAATTAATAAAAAAAAGTTATAACAGCTCAAAGATATTTGGTATAAAAACTTTGACAAAAAAATGGCTGCAAAGGGCTTTAACATATACTGTATATATAATATATATATATATATATATATATATATATATATATATATATATATATATATATATATATATAAAAATACATAGACATGTCTAAATATAAAGTATTTATATGTTTTACTGTATATTTACTGTACATATTCCAATGTTCTTCACTTACAGAACATTTTTATTGCTGATTTTACTGACCGCTAACTTTAACCAATATTAAGATAAAATTAGCTAACATTAAACATTTTCAAATTTTATTCCACAAATTATCATTAAATACATTTATGTTTAGTTATGTATGCCACCCTACTGGCAAACTTTTCTGTGGAGAACACTGTATAGGTATAGGTATATATATACTTTTTATCGCAAATAAACTTCTGTCGGGAATAGCGCACAAGCAATAGGTGTTAGTTTTTTTTCTTCTGTGCTCTACTTTGACTTTTATGGGGAGAATACATTAACGCAGTTGCAATATTTGGTTAGCGCATGTCAGGTTTCGCTTGCGAGCAAACGTTTTACTTTCAACTTGTAATGCATGCCATACCCGCTGTACAGAAATCCTCTGTCTAGTGAAGTTAAAGGGACAGTCTACACCTTAGTTATCTTAAATGTTTACCTTAGATTAAGCTGCAAATAGCCTCCACACCCTTTTCTCTATCATGTAGCAGAACGGAAAAAAAAGATAATTTAAAATTAATATTGTTTCTGGCCACTTTGAAATGGCTGACAATCTCCACCCACTGATGACATCACAATCTGACTGCAGATGGCTCACTAGTTGGATTCAACAGACTGTCAATGCTATTCAGCAGAGTGCCTAGATGCAGCCCAGATCATGATGTCATCAGTGGGCAGAGCTTGGCAGCCATTAATAATAATAATAATAATTGCAGCTGCACACCACACTTCTATTATTCACAGCAGTGAATATGGTTAATCAGGTATCTTGTAAATTAATTTTATCTGTAGTTTAGAGATCACCCTCACACCTGACATCTCCCACCCCATATCCCTCCCAAACAGCTCTCTTTCCCCCACCTACATTCATCCCCACCATCTTAGGTACTGGCAGACAGTCTGCCAGTATGCAGTTTAGCATTTTTTTAATATTATTATTATTATTATTTTCTATTATTTTTTTTCTGCAGTGTATTGATCCTCCTCAACCATCCCAGATCCCTCCCAAACAGCTCTCAAACCCTCCCTATTCCACTAATGGGCGCCACTTTTGGTACTGGCAGCTATTTGCCACTACCTAATTTATAGACATTTTTTATATTTTTTTTGTAGTGTTGTGATGCCATCACCATTCCCCTCCTAGAGATAGTTTAATAGAGAATCCCCTTACGTTTTTTTTTTTTGTAGTGCAGCGTCCCATCCGTCCATCTTCCTTCAATTATTTTTTCTCCAGTGTAGGGATCCTCCCACTCCCTCTGCCACTGGGCCGCCCACCGAGCTCTTGCTTTCCTTCCCTCACTGTCTGTAACAATCTGGCATCTGCCTTCATATCGAACTGGAGCACCGATCATTCTTCATTACCTTATGAAGGCAGATGCCTGCAACTCTGGTACAGCAGCTTCCTGCAACTGTGTTGTAGATCTACATTATGCATCATATTGGGTTAAGGGGTTAAAGTAGTAGCTAGTACTACTTTTACGAGCTAGCAGCACCACAAAAAAATAATGTTTTTTATGGGCTCAGGAATGCCAAGAAGAAAAGTGAAGCGTACATACTTATTGTCACATAAATGAATCTGCTGACAAGGTCCTTGATGGATTGTTATTAAATTAATGCAAACGTACTTAAAACCATATATACTATTAATAACAAGTTCTTTAACACTTCTTTACAAAGTGCCGAATGTACTACTCCATAAAGGAACATTAAATTCAATAGAACACCATAATCAATAAGTGCATAATAAAAGACAATACACAAGCACTTGCTCTGAATTTTAAATAAGCAGTAGTTTTTTTCTGGCACATTTCAAGTTTGACTTTAATTTGCTATCACCCTGTATCATGTGACAGCCATCAGCCAATAACAGCCTAATATACGTAAACACTGTAAACTTGTGCACATGCTCAGTAGTAGATGGTGCCTCAAAAAACTGTCCATATAAATACTGCACAATTTGATAATGGAAGTATGTTGGAAGGTATCTTAGAAATGCATGCTCTACCTGAATTATGAAAGTTTAGTTTTGACTTTAGTGTCACTTTAAGATGCTTTTAACTGTCCTCCAAATGTGTGTTCGATAACTTTGGGTTGGCTATGAATATATCATTATTTTTATTTTTATTATTAATAATAAATTATGTTATGCTGGAAGACAGTGATTTACTAGAATATGATATGTAGGAGAGTGGAAGCCAAATAGATGTTTACTTGGAAGGTAAGGGTTGTTGTTTTCACACGATACTGCATAATTGGACAGCTGGGCAGTATATCTCACATTATGTCATTTCTTAAAGGGACGGCGGGACATTTGCACCTAATTTGTTTTTGTTCATGTTTTTAGCCACCACTTCAACAGGCAGCAAGTTCACAAGTTTTGTCGTGTTGCTGCTTAAATGGGTTGCTGGGAACTGATATTTCTCATGTTGTATGAAGTGTGTTACCGTGTATGTTTTGATTTTAGTAATTTTAAGCTTTGTAAATACCTTCTCAGGTACTAGAATCCATGTGTGGGCCTAAAACCCGTGACATTTAGTAAGGCAGCAAGATGCTCTGTTTCATATGCCTAATTTTATTTTATAATGACATTGTGTAGAGAGCTAAATATATGTTGATCCATCAGGGGAATGTTCTGTGATGATCTTGAAATGTTGTGAGCCCTTCCTTAAAGGGACAGTCTAGTCAAAATTAAACTTTCATTATTCAGATAGGACTTTTAATTTTAATCAACTTTCCAATTTACTTTTATCATCAAATTTGCTTTTTTCTCTTGGTATTCTTAGTTTAAACTAAACATAGGTAGTCTCATATGCTAATTTCTAAGCCTTTGAGGGCTGCCTCTTATCACATGCTTTTTAAATCTCTTTTCAACACAAAGAGACATAAAGTACACATGGGCCATATAGATAACACTGTGTTCAGGCACAGGGAGTTAGCACAACACAATGCTAAATGCAACTCAATAGATTTTATATAGTCACAGTCATGTGATCAGGGGGCTGTCAGAAGGTTCTTAGATACAAGGTAATCACAGAGGTAAAAAGTGTATTAATATAACAGTGTTGGTTATGCAAAACTGGGGGATGGGTAATAAAAGGATTATCTGTCTTTTAAAACAATAACAATTCTATTGTAGACTGTCCCTTTAAACTGCCTTGTGGTTTCTAATAAGCCCTTGTCTTCAGATGTTGACCCTTTATCTGCTACTCGCTGCAGTGTTCTGCTAACCAACAATTCCACTTAATTTAAATTTATAACTCTGAATTCTAATGCAGAATACTGGCATAAGGGGTTACCAGAGCCAATCCCGCTCTGGTGTTTGGTTTAAAAGGGCACTGATGGGTTATGTAATCTGGCTTGGAGTCTTACAAAAATATTGTATACTTTGAATATGATAATTCAAGAGGCATGCTAGAATGTATTTAGCATCATAAGGGGAAGGAAAAGACTGATATGGTATATACTTTGCATAGGTTGGACAGGGAGACATGTTCCTGGTCAGAGCAAGAGGGCAGGAAGGCTCTACTGGAGCTTTTGATATAAGAGAGATCTTATATGCTTAACCCCTTTGTTTTGGGCACCAAGGGCGTAACTACAGGAGTCTCAGTTTAGACTGGGTTCACACAGGCCCTATAATCAGTAGTGGCATCACTCAGGGGGGCCTGGTGGGTTAAACACAGACCAAATCTAAGTTCCCTCTACTATCAAGGTTCCACCTACTTCCTGTCTGGCCCTTCTGTATGTCCCCATAAAAAAACAGGTCTCACTGTGTAAGGAAAGTGTTTTAATTTATCTTTACAAATATGGTGTCAAACCAGTGTTGTTGTACATGAAACCTGCCATCATATTTGTACAGGAAGTGTACATTCTCTGTGCTATCCTTCAACACTAATTGCAAACAGCCAAAAAAGGTGCTATGGAAACTGGGGATCCTGCTACAATCTAGGTCTAGTTTTGCCCTGTTGTGTTATCTTGGCCGCTAGTAACATGGAAGCGTAGATCTGCCTGGGTTCTGAACTACTGCCGTAGGGCATCATTATGGCTGGAAATGTGTAATGTGTATTAAAATATTTAACTTCACTTGAAAAAAAAACAATAATTTGTATTGAGAATCTGTTGTCTTAAAAATAAGACATAGGGGTAGATTTACCAAGCAGCAGGTGCTGCTGTCTACCCAATACTTTCTGGCTCGCCTTAAATATAAGATAAGAAGCAGCGGTCTATATTTACTGCTGGAGTTTATTAAATTGATTACAAATAGCTTCTTTAGGTAGGTACGGTATGTGGAGCAATAGTTGCAAATGACTAACATTCTTGCAGGCTCTTGAACTTACCTTCCTGCTTTTCAAAAAAAAGATACCAAGAGAATGACATTTTTTTTATATTAAAAGGTAAATTACAAATTTAAAATTGCATGATCTATGTGAATAATGAAATACAAATTCTGGGTTTCATTTCTTTTTAAATATGGCTTGTGAAAAAGTTATTTAAACATAACCAGGAGAACAAGATACACTCTCAGTGGCAGGTAGGGGAAATAAGTATTAAAGTATTCTTTTTTTTTTTTTTTTTTCAAAAGAGCTTTATTTAAAACTTTTATAAATACAAAACATTGATTAAATGTATAAAAGCGATTTGCAAAGGTTTAACATAGTATTCTTTGCTGAGAGTAACATACATACACGCTGCAGAATAATAACAGGTTATCAAACATTCACAGCGTATCCAACTATGCCCACAAGAGACAAGATTCCTCTTTGTTTTGAGACCATGATATTATCCAATAGTGACAGTGATAAGCTGTATTAAGTTTAACGTGAACTTTAATGGTGGGGGAGGGCCCCCTAGGCTATCATGCCCATTTAGATGACTTCAACCGTTGTGTATCATTGATAGGGTAATTTTACTTTTCCTGACTAAATGAGAGAATCACCCAGTGGTTTAGTAATTTCCTAAATATATGTTTGGAGCATAGTGTTATATTGGTCCCGCCGTTGCTATGAAGAGATAACTACGTTATGGCATTCCCTGTGATACATTTATGTTTACTAAAAAAGAACATTTAAAATAAGTCTTATATTGCTAGATAAATAGGTGGCATCCTATAATCAGTTAGGCCCCCTGCAGCTCCGGCCGCTAGCCGCTGGGTTTGTACCATATGGACATAAAACTATTAGGTGACTTCTGCCCTGTTATATATGTGTTAATTAATACACTTCTGCCATGAAGACACTGAAAACAAGGTATTAAGTTAGATATATGTCTGCTTATAGCTATAAACAATAAGATCACTCTCATGTTATCACTTATGTGTATGTATATGTGAGCGGGAACTCTTGATTGCATCCTATAGCCCAAGTGCATTTATAGTGCAAGGTTAAAAATGTGTAGGTATATGTATAACTGATAAGGGGAAACAGCTGTTAAACAATAACATTCTCCAGACATTTTCCAGGATCTGATGGGGATATCAGTAAAGGGGGGTGCATTTCAAATACAATATACATTGCAGTCTTAATCTTGTAGAACAATTAATAATAACTGAGTAGGACTTGCGTGAAACAAAACTTACGTGCACAACTGCTATATTTTAGAATGAAACTAACTAATAACGTTAAGTGCAGAGTTCTTATCATCCTGTATCAAGTCTTATTTTTGGTTTGAGGTTTGTTATTGAGAGGCGTGGAGAGTTCAATCGAGTCACAGCTGACAAGCCGGCAATAGCGTTATTTGGCGGAACTAACTCAAATTCACATGGGATTAATGGCGCCCAGGCATTGTGAAAGCGCATTTCTGAGGCACTGGCAGTTATCTCCGGTTGAAGTGCTCTCCCCATCGTCAGACCCGCTATACATAAGGTGCCAGAAAACTGACATGCCGGTATCACCCTCTGTCACAGTGGTTGTTCCGGCCTCAGAAGGTACTATTGTGGCTCTAGCATTGCGGGGATACAGTTCAGGGTCTGTCGTACCTGTCTCCCGATCAGTGGCCGCCCTCTCTTCAAGCGTGGTCTCTACTGTCTCATCCGGAATGGAGGAGGACCATGCAGACATGTCTGACAGCCACGAGGTATGTGCTCGTCTTTCAGTTGCGCCGTGACCCCTCAGTATAGTCTGTAGCGTGGGACCAGTCAAATCTTTCCTTTTGTCATAAAGATGGTAGTCAGCTTCTTTGGGGGTATTGAGTATTGCCTGATCACCCCATTGCTGCAGTTGAGCCGGTACAAAGGGAAGCCTCCCTTCCGCTGGTGCTCCTTTCTGTTCGCCATCCCCATATCCTTGTGTAGCAAGGCTCTGATCTGGTATGTCGGCGTGCGAATGACTAAGGCCAGTGTTCTCTGTGAGGACCCGGTAAGGAGGCCTTTGTAGTATCATATTAAGTATATTGTCCAGTCTGGCGAAACGCAGGTTAAGGTCTTTTTCCAGCTCCTTCTCCCAAGCGGTCGCCATTTTAGAATAGTCTGCTAGGTAGGTTATGGGACACAGAGCGGACACGCTGAGATTTCTGCAGCGCTATGTCAAGCTATGGAATATTGCTTGTAAGTTCAGTAAGGCAGACTCCTGCTGCCAGCACTGGTAACCCGGAGGAGCGAGGAGCCGGGGGGGTTGCTACCTTTGGATGGGCCGCCGCCCTAGATATTATGCTTCCGAACTGCAGCTCCGTTTTCATGAAAACAGCAAATAATATTTTGAGTATTGTCACCACAGGCTGGGCAGCAATATTTTGTTGATTTGTATGGCAGGATTTGCTGTTAAAGGCTCTGAAATTGGCGGATTAGAGAGATATCTTGCAGAGCTAACAGTAGTTGCGACTGGTTAGGTACGCTGCTCGGACACGCCCCCCAAAGTATTCTTTTTTAATTGTTTTCTAAGTATTCAGAGATAAGGAGATTCTTGTGTGTGTGTGTGTGAATAAAGAGTGATAAGGTAAAGAGAATGTCTCTCCCTGCAAGCACAGCCATTTTAATGGCTAGTTCATATATAAAAATAAACCTAAATGACCAATTTACCATCCATTTTATACTATTCAGCTAGTATAACAAGCCATTGTAAACAAGGGGAATCCAGTTTTACGGTGCACTATTCATTTAAGTATTTTATATTACAATTTCTAAGTGTTTGCTCTTCCTTTAAAGGGCCATTATACGCCAATTTTTTATTTGCATAAATGTGTTGTAGATAATCCATGTATATAGCCCATCTGGGAGTGTTTTTGTAACAATGTCTAGTTGTGCTTATTTTTTAATAACATTGTGAAGATTTTTTTTTTTTTAATAACTTTATTTATTAATAGTGAGGACAAAATGATTCACCATATACATAACAAGTTGAACAATAAGAAATGCTAAAGCACTTGTAAGATTTGCCAAGTCCATCATAGTTACTGATGATATAAAGGAAGATTTCCTCCTGCAGAGGCAGGGAATCAAACCGTCCACACAATTTCCATTTTTTCCAAGTGAACAACCAAAAATAAAACAAAAACAAAAACAAAGAAAAGAGACAAAAACAGAAATATGAACAGACAATTCACAAAGAATAACATTAGCACTTACCCGGACCCTCCGACTCGCCCCCCACAGACCAAGCAGCAAGATCCAGTAATTGTACAAATGTCAAGACCTCGAGTATTCACAGATAAGCGAGACAAGTCAGTCAGTCTGTAAGCACCATTTACCTCGAAGGTTCTCATTCAAAATGAAAAGGCTATTTCTAAATGGGTATATAACACTGTCTCTTACTCTAGGTGAAAGAAATAGAAGGTAAGCCTCCCACTTGTGGATAAATTTCCTGACTCTTTTTTCCGGATCCCCCTTTGTATCTGCCTGCTCAGTCAACATTTGGGTGTTTACTCTGCTAAGCAGCTGCCCGAGTGGGGGTGCTCTATTGCTAGCCCACCCCTTCAGAATAACCATCCTAGCTAGCATCAAGACAGTCGTGAGAAAAATGTCAAACTTATAAATTCTGTCTTTGGGTATCAGAAATATAACATGTTGTGCTGTAAGGGTCACCTGTTGATTTGTTACTTTTGTCAACCAGTAAGAAACTCTAAACCAAAATCCTCTCAGCTTGGTGCAATCCCACAATAAGTGAATCCAATCTGGGGATGGGTACCTACACCTATTGCAGATATTCTCCGCCCCCGGGACCCATCTAGCTCGAATGCCAGGTGTGATGTAGGACTGGTGGATAAATTTCATATGTGTCTCCCTTAGATTGGCCGAGATTGTACTAGCGTGTACCTTTCCGAGGCTCCCTGTTATGAGGTCAGAGTCCACCGTCAGTTCTCTACTGTTTGCCCATTTCGTTACAAGTCCTTGTCTAGTAGGCCCTTCACAGTGTTTAAGCAATAGGTCATAAGTGTGCGATATCTTATAAGAGCCCTGTCTAGCTAGAGCACACAATTTGTCAATGTTGGAAGGCTCGGTAGTCAACAGCTTGTCTGAGATGAGTTTATACAGATAATGCCTGCATTGAAAATACGCAAACCTATGTGTCCCTGGGAGATCGTGCGAGCTTTGCAATTCAGAAAAGGGTATGATATCTAAAGTGAGTGGGTTAAAAAGTTGGTGAAGTCTTGTAAGATGTCGGTGGTGCCATGTAGCAAACACTTCAGTCGTGTAACCAGGGAGGAACTGTAGATTGCCCTGAATCGGCAAATATTTAGTCACTAGATGTTGTGTCCCCCATAGCTTACAAATCCCGGACCACGCCCTCAAAGGATCTTTGAATAATATATGAGATTGTATGGATAAAGGAAGCGATTTGAGAGGTGAGTGGGGCAGGAAAGCTAGATGCAATGGCCTAATAAGACCACCCTCTAACTCAGGGACGGTGAAATATGTATTCCCTACCATCCAGTCCAAGACAATCTTAGACAATGTAGACCAGTTGTACCAGATAATGTTTGGAAGGCGAAGCCCACCCTCACTCGAGGACATAAATAGATACTTTTTACCTATCCTATGTTTTTTCCCTTGCCAGATAAAGCGACCCAATGAGGTCTGGAGAGAGGCAGCATCTTTATGTGTCAATAGAAGAGGCAGCATCTGTAGCGGATAGAGGAGCTTAGGAAGGGCGATCATCTTAAAAAGCTGAACCCTCCCCGAAAGGGACAAGGGGAGCCTTGTCCAACCTGACAATAATTGTTTGATGTTTGCAATGACTCCTGTGAGGTTGAGGTGGTATAGTTTCGTGGGATCAATGTGTAAAAGGATCCCAAGATATTTGAAGGATCCTTCTGTGACCCTGAGGCCACTGCCTGATAGTGTGGTGTCGCCGAGGTTCTGCAACCAGGTTACCTCCGATTTATCAACATTGATTTTATACCCCGAAAAGGACCCGAATATCTTGATGGTATCCAGGAGGGGCTGGAGGTTGTTACTGGGGTCACCCACAAACAGGAGTAGGTCATCTGCGTATAATGAGAGATGATATTTATGTCCAAGCACATCAAGTCCTGCACAATGTTGTCTAATGTATGAGGCCAGGGGCTCTATGGCCAGATCAAACAACAGGGGGGAAAGGGGGCAGCCCTGTCTAGTTCCCCTTTGAAGTGTAAAAGAGGGGGAAAGCTCTCCATTGACTATAAGGGATGCCATAGGGACCTGATACAGTGTACGGAGGAAGTCAGCAAAGCAACCCGAAATTCCGAATTGTTCTAGGGAAGTGTGCAAATGATCCCACTCAATCCGATCAAATGCCTTTTCCGTGTCAAGTGCCAAAAGGCACGCATCTGGCAGTTTGGATGGGGTTTGAGATGTTGCATTATACCAATAGTGTGAAGAGATGGCTAGGACTTTCCGGATATTAAGTACCGAGGACCTCCCTTTTACAAAGCCTGTCTGGTCCATGTGTACGACAGACGGCAAGACCGTCGCTAGACGGTCAGCCAGGATCTTTGTAAGAAGTTTGTAATCCCCATTAAGAAGGGAGATTGGGCGGTATGATGAGGTCTGGGTATGGTCCCTGTCAGGTTTAGGAATCAAGCAAATGTTCGCTTCTGAGAAACGCTTATCTAATCATGATGCCCCTTCCAGGTATGCTGAGAACAGAGAGGCTAAAGTGGGAGCTATTTCCTCACTCAAAAGCTTGAAATATTCAGATGGCAGCCCATCTGGGCCTGGGGCCTTCCCTAATTTGCTATATCGTATGGCTTTGATAATCTCTTGTACATGGATCGGGGCATTAAGGGCCGATTTTTGCTCCTCAGAAATAGTGGGTAACTGCACCGAGCCCCAGAATCTCAACTTTGCCTCATGGTCTATTGTCTGGCTAGTGTATAGTTCCTTGTAATACTTAACAAATTCCGACATAATGTCTTTATTGTCTGAAGTCAGTTTGGACTGGGAGTTTATAGCCGCTATATAGGATTTGGGGCGGTAAGAATGCACCAGTTTGGCCAGGAGCTTACCAGATTTATTACCCTGGCGAAAGTATCTACCCTGCCTATGTATGTCAAACTTGAGATGTTGTTGAGTTAAAAACGTGTCCCTGGCCTGCTTAAGCTCGTAGTACTTTTTTTGAGATGCGAGGGAGGGTTCAGAAAGGTAGTCATTGTACGCCGCGGTTAACTGCGACAGAAAGTCACCATCAATTCGTCTGTTGTTTTTGTTGTATTGGGCCGTAAAGGCCGTGATACAGCCCCTCATTACCGCCTTAGAGGCATGCCAGAATAGGTCGGGGGTATCTTTATGTGTATCATTGTCTGATGTATAGTGTACCCATGAGGACTTTAGGTGATTGCGAAAATTTATGTTGCTATAGAGATACGTGGGGAATCTCCAAGATTTCTTAGGGGGGGTCCTTGGTGTAGGTTGCAATAGTAGTATGATAGGGGCATGGTCCGAGATTGTAATCTGTGCTATGGTACTAGTGTGAACTTGAGGTGTTAATGCTGAAGAGGTAAGGAAATAGTCTATCCTTGACATTGTGTGGTGTGTTTTAGATAGGCAAGTAAAGTCTCTCTCCTCTGGATTTTTTGTTCTCCAGACATCTACCAAGTCTAGTGTCTCTTTTAAAGAGCTAATTAGAGTTACCTCTCTACTATGTGGGGCACGTTGTTTCATGTGACCTAGCACTGATGGATCTTTAAATCTATCTAGAGGAACAGCCTGGGCCAGGTTAAAATCCCCTCCCATAATCATCGGGGCATTTTAGGTTAATAATTTTGCCAGTAAAGTTGACCAGAAATTAGGGTTAACCTCGTTCGGGCCATAAATATTACAAATGGTGTAGGTAAATTGATGAATTTGCAACAGAGCTATAATATACCTGCCTTTCTGATCAATGTCAACCTGCGAGAAGGAGATTGGGAGACCCTTCCTCACCAAAATAGCTACCCCTCTCTTTCTGCCCTCTGTTGGAGAGTATAGTGCCTGACCTACCCAACGCCTCTTTAGCTTATCGTGTTCGTCTGCCGTCAATCTAGTCTCCTGAAGCAAAGCTATGTCAGCCTGTAGTGAATTTAAATGTTGCAAGATAGTACCTCTCTTTGCGGGTGATGTAATGCCTCCCACATTCCAGGAAACTATTCTAACAGGTACTGCCATAGAAATAGTGTAAGAATGCTAATATTAGGCAAAGAATTACCTTATGGTCGTGTGTTAGACTGTAAAGAGAGTGTGCTCTATTGTCGTCTTGAGTGGGAAAGGCAGCGTGTAGTGCGTTCCTGTAAACAAGAAGGGATAGCAGCCCCCAAGCACCATATTGTACCCTAGGTGACTCACTGTGATAAGCCGTTAGTTGTAAGAGTATGTCAGAAGTCCTGATGAAGTGGTCTGCGGAGGGCAGGCCCAGAGGAGCCCGGGACTCCCCATGATAGAAGCTGGAAGGGAGACAAAAAAGAGGCACATGTAAGCAGTACAGTGACATTTCTAGCATAAACATTTTAGTATGAAACAGTAACCATATCGCATGAAGAACATGACAACCAAGATAAAAAGACATTAACAGGGTATGCCCTAAGTAGGGTATGGGGCATTTAGGATGCTGAGCCAGAGGATGGCAATGGCTCCAATGAGCTATAACATGGGATAGTAATTCTAAATGGGCAATAAAAAAGAACTGGGGTATGTTAACCAGCATGCCTACCAGGCAGAGAGGGGAAGCCCTATTCAGGACACACAGAACTATTAGGTGCCCAAAGCGAGAGGGGGAGACCAAAGGGGAATTAGCGTGCAGAAAAGGGCACCCCGGGTATTCTCCAAGAAATGGGTTCAGCCAAGGTAGATAGGAGAGTTCAGGCTGGCAACTTTGGGCTGAGAAACCTAAGCCAAAATGTGGTATTAGAGCATGGATTTGATCTCCCTTGTCTATAATAACAAGGGGAAAAAGAAAAAGCAATACCTGAAAAAGAAAAGTACACATCATGTAAAGACACACAAATTATGTTTCACAGATACAAAATACAAACTCTCATTAGCGAATATTTCAGCCATTGTCCTGTCTTCGTTCAGACGATAAGTAGGCCTGTACCGCTGCAGGGGAATGGAAAATCTTAGGCCCAGAAGACGTCTGCAACCTAAGCTTAGCTGGGTACAGGAGAGCAAACCGACGACCCTTTTCATGGAGGAGAGAACAGAGTGGTGCAAAGTCTTTGCGTCTTCTAGTGACTTCCACAGAGAAGTCTTGAAAAAGTAAAAGACGGTGATCCTCATATTTGACCTCCTTTGTACCTCTATAAGCGCGAAGTATCGTGATCTTGTCTTGGTAGTTTAAACACTTGAAAATCACCTGACGCGGCCTTTCTTTAGAGTTTTCCAGATGTCTGTCAGGACCAATGCGGTGGGCTCTCTCTATGTCAAGGGGCAGGCAATCTTGAGGCATGCCAAGAAGTGCGGGGAGGGTGGAGGCAGTAAAATCCAACAGGTCTTTATCTTTAATCGTTTCTGGCACCCCTACTATGCGCAGATTATTTCGCCTGCTGCGATTCTCTAAGTCCTCGACCTTGTCTTGTAAGTATTGGTTTTGTTTCAGAAGATTCTTCAGAGACACTTCGGATTCCTGTTGCCTGTCCTCCACCTCAGAGATTCTTTGCTCCGCATTATTCAAGCGAGTAGAAAATGCACGCACTTCAGTAGTAAGCGTGTCTACCCCTGCCTGTAGGTTGTCCATTTTAGGTAAGAAAAAAGCCTTCAACTCTTGCAATAAAGCAGCATGGTCACTTGATGAGCTCCCCTCACCCTCCTGTTGGGAGTTGTGAATGATGGTTTCAGCAACCTGTTTCAGCCGCTTTTCTTGTGTTTTTGACCTGCAACTCATATTGTCTGTCCCAGATTGGGGAATTCTGTGGAAATAGTCGTCAACTTTCATAGAATAGAGCACTGGCAAGCTGTGTGTGCAACAGGAGGTCTCAATGAGCCCAATTTAGGAAGGGTGAGGTATAGGGCCCACACAGAATGAGATACGATTAAGGTCTAAGTCATTCACTACACTTGGTCACTTCCGCGGTCTTCAGAGAATATATGGCAGGGCTATAGCGTATCTGGTATATGGGTCATAATCAACAGAATGAGTCAGCAGGGTTGAGCCACCTTGTGTCTAAAACAGTGATGTTTAGTAAGATTGTAGTATTTGTCCACTGTTGTAGTTAGAGGATGTGAGGTTAAGCCACTAGATGGCGTATGATGCTTGCATAAATGAGTTGTTATAGTAAATTTAAAACAGCCATGTGCGCCAGCAAATGGTAAACGGACAAATGCAAACTTCGTTATCTCTCCAAATTCCTCTATCTCACTCCCTCCCTTTAAGTTATCAAGGAAAAAACAAAGGGGGAAGAGGCATACAGTGCTACTAAGTCGCACCCAACACAGTGGTATATATATGAGGCAAGTCTCTAGGCAGGTGATGTGTGCATTTAACTCCAATGATGCAAAAAAGAAAAAACAAACAAGCTGTTGGCAGGGTTATTAGAATGGTCAAAATTAGCAGATCAGTCCCATCTCCTTAGCTCCTGAGTGTTTACCTATCTTCAGTAGTTTGTGTTTGAGACAAGGTAGCCTGCAGTGTATTATGTGCGTACTCACAATTATCCTCTGGCCCCGAGGCCCGCAAAACTTGGGAGTAAAGTTCTGAGCCCTAGGGCTATTCACCTCCGCCTGCGGTGCCCGTCTGTATTCAATTCAGGAAGGATTGATGTAGCCCAGGGGAGAGGAGCTCTCTGCTGCACTGCCAAAGGCCGAGGTGTCAGGATAATTGAGCAGGGATCAGGAACCAGACAGCTCTGTGACCCCCGCAGTGATGGCGTCTGTTCGCGCCCTTTTCTTTTTTCTTTAAATTTACCCCCGGGGACCAGGACCGGATGACAAGTCCTGCGTGTGGGAGATCAGCCAAGGCACTAATAGTCAGCCCGGCAAGAAAAGAAGTCACGGGGAGTGGAATATCAGCAGCGGAGACACTTATTAGAGCTGTGTGTATGCGGAGCTCTTTACCGCTGCTGCTACTCGGTCGTCCCGCCCACCGGAAGTCCCATTGTGAAGATTTTTAGACTCCTAACCAAGCCCTCACAGTGTCAGAAGTAGACACACTTTTCCAGTCTACTGCTGGCTTCTGTTTGTATAATCTGTCTTTTAATATGCAGGGAAGGGGGGGGGGTTCAGCTATCAAACACATTCTATCCTAATCAACAGTGCTAAACTTGAAACTTCTAAGCAAGTTTTTAAAAGATTTTATACTGGATTTTTAGATCAGTATCTGTGCATATTATTCTTTATAGTACTATCTATTACATGCAGTTATATGAAGATTTGTGTTAACTGTCCCTTTAATCTATTCTCTCTGTATAAATTAGAGAGAACAGACTAAAAGCTATACAAAAAAAAAAACTATTTCACCCATTGAAAGCCAAAATTTCTTGAATGCAATTTCTTGAACATTCCAATTTATTAACGTTATCTCATTTAATTTTTACTATTTGTATCCTTTGTTGGAAAGCATACATAGACAGGCTCAGGAGCAGAAATACACTACTAAGAGCTAGATACTGTTTGGTGACTGCACATATATGGTTCTTGTCATTGGCTTACCCAATGTATCCAACTAGATCCCAGTAGTGCATTGCTGCTCCTTTAACAAAGGATACCTAGTGTATTAAGAAAATGTAATAATAAAAGGAAATTGGAAAATTGTATGCTCTTTCGGGATCATGAAAGAAAAATGTAGTGTTTCATATCTCAAGTGCTGAGCTATTTACACTATTGTATTTTTTTTTACAGTTCTTTAGTATTCATTTCAATATATTGTTCTGTGAGGTAACCGCACAAATGTATGTGATTTTTTAATTTATTCTTTATGCCAACCATTTTTAGAGAATGACTTTAGTTAGCTGAAATAGCATAATATGGGGATCAAAACTGCACCTTATGAAATTATTTAAATGGAACCAGACTTAGCAGAACAGAGGAGGAAAATAATTTAGTTTGTACTTATAGATAAACTAAAAACGAGTGTGCAATGCAAGGCAGTGGCTTCTAAGGCTAATAAGATACAAGCATCTAATAAAAGAGGTATACATGCTAGAAGGGAAGGCATCATTATGTGTCTGTATAAAGACCTCAACTTGAGTGTAGCTCTGAGGACCAATTTTAAAAAAAGTACATTGCAGAATTAGAAAAAGCTAAGAGAAGGACCACAAAAGTAATAAGAGG
The DNA here is from genome assembly GCF_027579735.1 of Bombina bombina. NCBI lineage: Eukaryota > Metazoa > Chordata > Amphibia > Anura > Bombinatoridae > Bombina > Bombina bombina. The sequence continues at coordinate 930,594,752 of NC_069501.1, read as the reverse complement.
AATGGAGGATTTAAATTATGAGGGGATGTTTGGGTCTGTTTAATCTGGAAATAAGGGCTCTTGAGAGGTGATATGAACACTGTTTGCAAATATGTATATTCAATTCTCATATACAAAGTAGCGGAATCTCTATTTATTTTGTGACAAGAGGTAACACTTTAAGGCTAGATGAAAGGATATTTAAAGGGGCAGTAAACACCTTAAGATTTTTGAATAAAATGTTTATTGATGCATAATGAAACAGTTATGCATTATATGTCCATTATTTTTTTGTCCACCTTTCATGTTATTTGAGCAATTTCAAATTCTTAGAACTTGAAATGCACCCTGCTTACGTCTCAAGGCTAACCCTGCCACATGTTTGTCCCTAAGTGTCTTTATCACAGCTGTAAAACAACATTATTTAAACTAATGTTATGACAGTGGCTAGCCTTGTTATCTGTAGACTAAAGCCAGATTGGCTCCTATAAAGGCAAATTGTGGGTGAATTTGGGCTATTGCAAAATGATTGCAGTATTCCCTGTGGCATCATCATGGACCTATGAGGTACAATTATGGGGAGTTCTCACTGCAGCCAGTGATGGAAATTAAAGGGATATGAAGCCCATTTTTTTTTATTTCATGATACAGATAGAGCATGCAAATGTAATCAACTTTCTAATTTACTTCTATTTTCTTTGTTCTCTTGGTATCTTTATTTGAAAAGGCAGGAATGTAAGCTTAGGAGCCGGCCCATTTTTTGGTTCAGCACCTGGGTAGTGCTTGCTGATTGGTGGCTACATTAAGCTCCTAAGCGTTATTCTTCTTTTCAAATAAAGATACCAAGAGAACAAAGAAAAATTGATAATAGGAATAAATTAGAAAGAAGAGGTTAGTTTGGCATGCGCACGAAACATGTCTGCATGGGAATCAGCTCACTTACCTGATTGCTAAAGTCACTGCTGGCTTTTTCGTAGGACATCCTGGTTTTGTCCTTTTTATCAATTTGGAATAAAGTCGTCTATTTTTATATTTTGTTGCCTGGAGAATCGTTATTTTTCTACCCTGTTGCTCTCAGCATTACTGAGCGACTATCCAGCATTTCAGAGCGCTACTTGAATTTTTTGTATTGGATACATTATATATATATATATATATATATATATATATATATATATATATATATATATATATATATATATATATATATATACATATATATATATATATATATACATATATAGGAATATATATTTATAAATACTTAGAACACATCCTGCTATGTGCAGAACATTTTAATGTGAAATATTTACAATAAATACTACTAAACTGCAAAGGGCTCCAATTATACTGTATATATATATATATATATATATATATATATATATATATATATATATATATATATATATATATATATATATATATATATATATATATATATATATATATATATATATATGTCTATATATGTATTTATTTGTTTATATATGTAACTATGTCTGTAAATACATATACACACATACATGTATAAATACGTATAAATACATAAATACATCTGTACACATATATATATATATATATATATATATATATATATATATATATATATATATATATATATATATATACACACATTACATATTTAGCCTGAGACTTCATATCTTTGAGCCCTTATAACTTTTGTGTGCAATATTTGTTGTGAATATTTTTATTAGATAGTGTTATTATGAGTCTAACGATACTTTATAATGTATTTTTGTTTTTTGTTTTTTTGCGCAAAACAGTTAACCATAGCTCTGAAAATGCTGTAATCCTTCTAGCGTAAATTGCAATTGAGCTTAAAGGGACAGTACACTGTAAAATTGTTTTTCCATTAATGTATTTTAAATGACTCGTTATACCAACTGCAGAGTATAAAATATTTGAGAAATTCCATTTTCATGCTTATTTGTGTATATGAAGTAGCTGATTTTGTGCTTTGAAACCACAACCTATTACAATGGGTTGAACTTAAAGGTGATATCAGATCTCATTATGTTCTAAGTTTGTGTAAACAGACTTGCTTCCTTATCTTTTATTTGGCTGGAACACCAAAGCTCAATACATAGAGAGAACAAAGGAAAATGATCATTTTATTACTTAACTATCCTGCATCCCACTGAAAGTGTAATCTCTTCTGCTGGCTGTGTATACATAGGCTATTCAATAGCCTATACTCCAGTATTAATTTGTTCAGTATAGGTGGCGATACCACAGGCTAAATCAGTTATTTCAAATGTTGAAATAGGAGTAAAGGAGCTACTTGTAACCAATTTAATACATTCTATCAGGTTAAAAGGATCATTGGGAATAATTTAAAGGGGAGAACATTTTTGGGTGAACTGTCCCTTTAAGCGATCTTGTTTACTTTCAACACCTGTGATAAACCCCTTATCGCTCACATGCAATAATTTGCGCTCCACTCATAATCTGGCCCCAAATAGGTAGCAAGTAATTTTATGATATCCAGGAAGAGTCAAGATGTATATACTTTATGGCTGCAAATTATGGGCTAGATTACAAGATGAGTGCTAATTTATTGCGGCCCGCAAATGGGCAAAATCGCCCGTTTGCAGGCGCGTGATAAATAACCAGCCACTTATAATGGCTGGTTATTTATCGCGCGCCTTCAAACGGGCAATTTTGCCCGTTTACGGGCCGCAATAAATTAGCACTCAGCTTGTAATCTAGCCCATAATTTGCAGTCCTAAAGTATTAATTACGTTAGCAATTAACGTTTTTAAAATTAGCCAAAGATTAGATGTCTTGTTAATTTTATAATTGCCCCCAAAATTAGGAATAGTTTGCCTTTATTACAAAAAATAAAAGTAGCATCTTTATTATTTTTTTTAATAAATACACTAAGCAGTTTTTGGGGGCTAAAGTTGGCGGGTGTGGGGTGTTTGAAAAAAAGAAAAATGGCACTGAAAAGTGCCTTTACATTGCGGTTTATGGGAACTGTGTGTTCCCTGTAAACATATATGTATATGCTTATATACATATGTATTTATGTGTTAATATGTGCTTATATACACATATTAACACATAAATATATAAACATATACATATATATTTACAATCTGCTGCCCATCGCTGCGTGACTTGCCCCCTTCGATGCCTAGTGAGACACAGCATGAGAACGAGGCTCCCATTGGAGCCTATGGAAATGTACAGCTTCCTAGCAATGTCAACGAGAGGTCATGTTCACATTGCGCTACACTTCAGAGACCAGTGCACAATTGTGTGCGCTGGTATTTCTAGTGGAGTGCAAATATCACGCTCACATAACAGCTATTTTGCTCTCCACTGGTAATCTGGCCCTATGAGGGGTAGTTCTATTGTTTGATGCTTTATTAAACTATATTTAGTAAATATGAGCTAAACATTTTGGTGTGGAGTTAGGGTTCAGGGGACAGCAGATTACTTAAGCCCAGTGCAGCACAAAATCTAAAAGCACTATTGACACCACTGCACAATATTAAGGGAATAACACTGACATACTACTGAGAATGTCAAAATGTTATAGAAATCTGAGTAGCGAAACAGTCACTTTATAAAGACAAAAGATAGTAATCTTACCTTGCAATTTTTTGCAACTTTTCACTTGCTGGTAAAAGTGACAAGATTATAAGTAATATTATTGGACAAGCAGTCCAGACATTTTTTTTTCTAGTGTTTTTATCAGGCATCAATTCTTCTTGCTCTGTACATCTCTCCTATTGCAGTGCCATTGGGATCTCTACAGTCTACACATAGAACTGATAAACGCTCATGATCCTATTTTAAAATATGCATTTTTACAACTAGCCTGATTTACAGCTTTTCCTATCCCTTCTGCTGCTGGGTGCAACCCTATGTCAAGTATTAGGAGGAATAAAAGGGACATAAAACTTTTTTTTTTCATTTGTACATATCAGCATTTAAGTCCTGTATTGTAAAATCGATGTACACTAAGTATTTAAAAAAAAAAATAGGCTTAGATTGTAAGTGGAGCACTATCTTAATGTGCGCCCATAAAGGGGCAAATTTCCCTGTTTATGAATGCACGTTAAAGGGGCAGTAAAATCAAAATTAAACTTTCATGATTCAGATAGAGCATGCAATTTTAAACAACTTTCCAATTTACTTCTATGAAATTTGCTTTGTTCCTTTGGTAGCTTTTATTGAAGAGTAAAACTAGGTAGGCTGATAAGAGCTCAGTAGTGTGCACGTGTCTTTAGTACTCTATGGTAGTAGTGTTTTGCAACATTGTATAACAAAGCTACAAATATTGTTGCAAAACACTGCTGCCATAGAGTATTAAAGACATGTGCACACTTCAGAGCTCTTATAATCCTACCTAGTTTTACTGTCCAATAAACGATACCAAGAGAACAAATTAAATTTGATAACAGAAGTAAATTGGAAAGTCTTTTAAAATTACAGGCTCTATCTGAATCATGAAATTTAATTTTGACTTTACTGTCCCTTTAAATAAACAGACTTTACAAAGGACTGATAAATGCTCCCACAATCTCACGGTTTAACTTTGCGCTTAGCGCAATTAACCAGAGGTCAGACTTCTGGTTAAAAGATACGATATTACCCAATTGCCTCCAAAATAAAGAGTACTGTGCATTTAAATGTAAAATAAAGATGTGCAACTTTATTAAAAAAAACTGCACAAAGCAGTTATAATGGGTTAAAGTGATGGGATGAAGGGTGTTATAAAAAACAAAATGGCACCTAAACTGCATTTACATTGAGTTCAAGGGGCCTGTATTTTCATTTTAAATATATATGCATATGCTTATATACATATATATTTATGTGTTTTTATATGTGTATATACACATATAAACAGATAAATATATATGTATATATTTATTTATTGCTGCCCAGCGCTGGACAATTTCCCCCCTGTGCAGCACTAAGTGGTTTGCCGTGTCTATCGGCATGACAACGAGGCTCCCACTGGAGCCTATGAAAACACACTCTCGTAAACTTGGATTCTGGGCAATACAAACACAAATTCAATTTGAATTGCGCTAGTATTACTGAGTGGATCTCAAATATCACGCTCGCATAAGTGCAATATTGCGCTCCACTCGTAATCTAGCCCTTAAAGGGACAATAATCTGCTGAGTACAACAATAGCATGGCCTCCGCTCACCATGCCATTGTTTATCCTCCTGTCTCTGCGGCTATCTTTAAAGTTCTCTCTTATTTTAACTCAATAAAGAGTCAAGCTGGTAAACTCTGCATTTTATCCTGGGTGCCACCATCTTGTAGCGTGTGTATTGTTGCATCCTGTGAAAGAAGCAGTGCACTTTCACAGATCTGTGATGTTAGAGGCTTTTTTTACAGCTGTACCTTGCACTTAAGTTTAGCTCACATAATAGAGAGTGGAAGCATTACGTTTTTGCAGTTTGTTTTTACACAGTTTAAAAATTACATAACAAATATAAGATCCAAGATGGTGGCACCCAGGGTGAAAATGCAAAGCTTCACTAACTGATAATTGTAAGGGAATAAAAGAAGAAGGAGAAAAAACAATAGCCTGATGAATAGTAACAATGCTACTGTTGTTGTACCCTGCAGTTTAATGTACCTTTAATACAATTATTTTTTTGACAAAATTTGCATTGTTTTGCCTTTTGTTTTCTCCACTGCTGTGGTGATTTAGGGACCAACATAACTGAGCTTCTACACTGATCTTGCAACCACTGTGTATGATCTCTGCCGTATATATTTCTGCTTCTCTGGGGGAAGTGGGAGAATACACATTGCAGAGATAAATTACAAGAGTAAAAGCAGGCAAAAATAAAATAATAAAAATAAATTGCATTTTTAATAATAATTAAATATTTTATGAGGAATTCAATTTTTAGGTTCATGACAAATCTCTGTGTCAAGAATTTGACCATTTAATTTCTGAGTCATTGCCCTCCCTTTGGTTAAGGTGTTTATATATATTTATCTATCTATCTATTTATCTATCTATGTTGTCTATCTATCTATCTATCTATCTATCTATCTATCTATCTATCTATCAATCTATTTATCTATCTATTTTGTCTGTCTATCTATCTATCTATTTTGTCTATCATCTATCTATCTATCTATCTATCTATCTATCTATCTATCTATCTATCTATCTATCTATCATCTATCTATCTATCATCTATCTATCTATCTATCTATCTATCTATCTATCTATATCCCACACAGCAGATTTTCAAACTCTGCAATTATTTTATGTATGTATCAGGACATGTGAGAAATATTCTATACAATACATGAAAATAATATATATTTTTGTTTAAAAGTTTCATTTAAACAAGGTTGTAAAAAATTGTGTGTGTGTGTGTGTTTTCCACCCTGTACTTTGTAATGTATTTTTTGATGTGCTTCGTGACACTTTTTAGTTTCACAAAACAATTAACCAGAGCTTTGAGGCCCATTTTTATATTTAAAGGAAAAGTCTAGTCAAAAACTTTCATGATTCATATAGAGCATGTAATTTTAAGCAACTTTCTAATTTACTCCTATTATCAATTTTTCTTCATTCTCTTGATATCTTTATTTGAATGTAAGCCTAGGAGCCTGCCCTTTTTTGGTTCCACACCTGGGTAGCGCTTGCTGATTGGTGGCTACATTTAGACACCAATCAGAATGTCTTACCCAAGTACTGAACCAAAAATAGGCCATCTCCTATGCTTAAATTCTTGCTTTTTCAAATAAAGATACCAAGAGAATGAAGAAAAATTGATAATTGGAGTATATTAGAAAGTTGCTTTAAATTGCATGCTATATCTGAATCATGAAAGTTTAATTTAGACTAGACTATTCCTTTAAAATAAAACTAATAGGGAATTGAATATAGTTTAAAATTCAAAACAAAACATAGTAGTCTGTTTTTCATTCAATAAAATTACCAATATGACCTGCATATGCACTTAAAGGGAAATAAACTCAACATTTTTCTTTCATGATATGGAGCATACAATTTTAAACAACTTTCAAAATGTACTTCTATTATCAAATTGTCCTTGTTTTCTGGTTATTCTTTGTTGAAAACCAGGGCCGGCTCAACCATGGGACCAAGTGGGTCCAAGGGACCCAGGCAGCACTTGACAAGGGGCAGCACTTCAGTGACTTAGCCACTGTCAGACTCAGACCATTATGTACAAAGACACAAAATTGGTCAAGGGTGACATTAAAGGTGGGAAATGTGCAACTTTCTTCCCACTTAATGCACAATTATGCATAAGCATTGGTGGCATGCAGGTAGGCAGGCTTAGTAAGGACGGCGGCCAGGCTAGTAGGTTGATATACTAATCAATAATGTTACTACTGGAGGGGGAGTCATTGCATTCTCGGACCCAGGCAGCATAATTTCTTGAGCCGGCCCTGTTGAAAACCAGGGATGTAAGCTCAGGGTTGTGCACGTGTCTGCAGTCCTATAAAGAAGCAGTTTTGTAATAATGTTATACATTAGCAGGAGCACTAGATAGCAACACTATTTCCTATTATATAGTGCTTTCAGGCATGTACACGCTACCTACCTAGGTATCTCTTAAACAAAGAATAGCATGAGAAGAAAGTAAATTTTATAATAGAAGTAAATTAGAAACTTTTTTTTTAAAGTGTAGTCTCTATTTGAATACCAAAAGAAAAAAAAATGGTTTTATTTAATGTAATGTATAAATCTGTCTATATAATCATCAGTTACAGTATGTTATTGGCACAAACATCCTAAGAAAAGTAAGTACACTGCAATCTTAAAATAGAATAAAAAATATATTATTTACAATGGGTCTTAAATATATTTAAATTAATTTTAACTCTTTATTTTTAATTTTGTGAAATAGGGTTTACATAAAAAATAAACTGAAAAAATGACTGTCGTGTTAAACAAAATACTTTTTATTTCAATATTCATCTTTGAATTTAAAGTGCATGCAAATAACTGCTCAGAACAATATATGAAACCTGCAATAAATATTAAAAGTCTTTTTAATACAGCTTCTAGGATTCTCACTTTAATATTGTTGTATTGATTCTATTCATATCTTAAATAAGTGTCATAACGCTGATTCTCGCAGTCATTCTGCTAGAAGAGACACCATGGAAATGAAAAGGAGCATTTTACAAGCATCCCTTCTCGCATTGTTACTGTCTCAGACCTAACTGATCTAATCAATGACACAAAGCATTCAGATTTTAGGGACGCCCTCCAAGCTATCTCTTCAGATGTGATTGGAGGGTATGACAGTGGGGCAGGTTTCCTTTGCAACCTTTCATTGGCTGGCAACAGAACAGTGTCAATGTTTAAGCAGCACCGTGAGGTGAATAGAGTCAGTCAGTAAAGAGGCATTTGGAGCTAAGGTTTGAGAGAAGACAATGCAGGATATAAGGGATTAACATACACATCAACTATTGAATTGTGCAAAGTTCTGCTTCATATTTGAAAGGATATGTTTGTGCTGTATATTTTCAGTGCACTTTGGAAAACAAGATAAACGATCAGTGTTCAGATGAGCTTGCAGATGAAAGAATGCACTGGCTGGTACATCGTATGCAGTTAAATATGCTGCTTTTCATACTTTAAGGAAAAGACATGAAACGTTCACTTTGGAACTGATTTGGAACTACCCATGGTGCTTTTGTTTTTGGGAATCTACTGTGTTTGGTTTGCAAGGTTTACTGGTGATTGCACAGACCAGGGGAAACAGCAGCAGTGTACAGCTCATGAACAGCCGTGGGCTTAGCTTCCAGGCTTTCTCTGTCCCTTAAAAGGTAAGACTGGATTATCATATATTCATTAGAAAACATAAACATGATTACATCAAATATATTTTTATCTTTAATAATATTAGAATTAATAAATAAAAAAGCATCGCAAAACGAAGGATGCATTAACTTGATTTTTTTTCTATACTAATTTGGTGAATATGTTTTTAGATTCACTGTTCATGAGTCATGCAGCTATTCCAATAGCTGCATTCCGGATGTGTCATTCATATATTAGGATCCTGCAAATACCATAAAATGCTTGGGCTCTGATTTATATATGTGATTTGCTTTGCAATTTCAGTAAAGACAACTGACATCTATTCAGCCCCTATTGAAATTTACACAGACTGCATATGCACATCCAAACACCTTTGCTTTAAAATGTGTTTCCTACATTGCTTATTAGTTTTGATAATTATTTTGAGTATTTAAGTTTAAACATTTAACATAGGTTTGAAAAAAAGAAATATTTGCTTTCTGGTAAAATGCAGCAAATGTATTTTTTTCTGCAAAGTGTTTTCCTCTTTTTTTTTTTTCTCTTCCATTTGTGCATCCAGCCATGCTTTGCCTGTTGATTTGATCAACAGTATGAATTGAAAACGGAAAATTAACTGAATACTATCTCTTGTAAGCCAGTGTAGTTACATGGTTTCCTGGAAATAAATCTGTATGAGAAATTAAAATGTAATTTTTCTGAACTATTTTTTTTCCTGGTATTATCTTTTGGTTTCCAAGTGTATGTCTGCTTTGAATGCTAAATGAACACAGTTCAATTTTAGATCTTTTTTTTTTTTTTTCTTGTTTACACATAGAAATGTTTAGCTCGTCTGAGCTGTAATTATGGAAGGTAAAGGCTATACTTTAATTAATAATGTGTTTTTAAGAATTATACAATATGACTGTAGAAATTTGAACAGTTTGTTCTTGAAATGGTAATAAGGTGTTTACTTCCTTGGTTTTCATTGATATGAACAAATCATTCAAATTGTTTCCCTTTATAATTAATATTTTTTTTTTAAGGACTAGTAGAATAGAAAGGGTTTTGAAAAATTGTCTTTACAGCAGAAAACAATCACTGATTTAACCCTGCCAGCCTTTTCTGTCATGGTCCATTTGCTGCCTATCTAACTGCAGGTGTTTTTAAATCAACAGGTTCAGAAGACTGAAAAGAGAAGGCAAGTGAAGGGAACAGAGGAAAACCTTCACAAACATATACTGGGATGTACCTTTCCATAATTTTATTATTTTTCCTGTGGGCTCCTGCCCTTACTTTGAAAAACTTGAATTATTCTGTGCCAGAGGAAGTGGGAGCTGGTACTGTTATTGGAAACATCAGTAAAGATGCAAAACTGGGTATTCCAGAAAGAGGTAGGAAATCAAACTTTAGAGTTCTGGAGAATTCAGCACCTCATTTGATAGATGTTGATCCGGACAGTGGGGTGTTGTACACTAAACAAAGAATTGATCGTGAAACCCTTTGTAGAAGAAGTCCAAAATGTCAGCTCTCCTTGGAAGTATTTGCAAATGATAAAGAAATATGTATGATCAAAGTGGATATCCTGGACATAAATGACAACTCCCCTAATTTTCCATCTGAGCAGATTGATATTGATATTTCAGAAAATGCAGCTCCTGGAACAAGATTTCCACTCACTAGTGCCCATGATCCAGATTCTGGGGAAAATGGCTTGAAGACCTATGTGATAACTCGAGATGATTATGACTTGTTCTCCTTGGATGTGAAATCTAGAGGTGATGGAACAAAGTTCCCTGAGCTAGTCATCAAGAAACCATTGGATAGAGAAGAACAAAGTCATCATAAATTAATTTTAACAGCTTTGGATGGTGGTGATTCTCCAAGATCAGCCACTGTGCAAATAAATGTTAAAGTAATTGACTCAAATGATAATAGTCCAGTTTTTGAGGCATCTTCATATAATGTAGAAATTCCAGAAAACTCACCAATAGGCAGAACAGTAATTGATTTGAATGCTACTGATGCAGATGAGGGTTCTAATGGTGAGGTTGTGTACTCATTCAGTGGCTATGCTCCTGACCGAATTCGAGAGCTGTTTTTAATTGACCCCAAGACAGGCGTGATACAAGTGAAGGGTAACTTGGACTTTGAAGAAAATGGACTAATTGAAATTGATGTACAAGCACGAGATCAGGGCCCAAATCCAATCCCTGCCCATTGCAAAGTTACAGTAAGAGTGATTGACAAAAATGACAATGCTCCATCTATTGGCTTTGTATCTGTTCGTCAGGGAGCAATTAGTGAAGCTGCACCCCCTGGTACAGTTATTGCCCTAGTTCGAGTCACTGACAAGGACTCAGGTAAAAATGGGCTGTTACAATGCCGGGTCCTGGGCAATGTTCCTTTCAAACTGGAAGAAAACTATGACAATTTCTATACTGTTGTTACAGACAGACATCTTGACCGTGAAATACAGGATGAATATAATGTCACTATAATAGCCAGGGATAATGGGAATCCACCTTTAAATTCAACAAAATCATTTACTGTTAAAATCTTAGATGAAAATGACAATCCTCCTCATTTCAGCAAAGCTATGTATTTGTTAAAGGTGTCTGAGAATAACATTCCTGGGGAATACTTAGGGTCTGTCGTTGCGCAAGATCCAGACTTGGGCGACAATGGCACAGTGTCTTATTCAATACTGGAATCTCATAATGGGGGCGTGTCTATTCATACATTTGTATCTGTCAATCCCACTAATGGGGCAATATATGCCCTTAGATCTTTCAATTATGAACAAACTAAATATTTTGATTTTAAAGTCCTTGCAAAGGATTCAGGGTCCCCTCACTTAGAAAGCAATTCTACTGTCAGAGTTACTGTATTGGATGTGAATGATAATGCACCAGTCATTTGTTTACCTACCTTGCAAAATGATACAGCGGAGATCCATGTGCCTAGAAATGTTGGTATAGGTTATGTTGTAAGCACAGTCAGAGCAATGGATGACGACTTTGGAGAAAGTGGGCGACTGACTTATGAAATTGTTTATGGGAATGAAGAGCACCTGTTTGAAATAGACTCAGTTACAGGAGAAATTAAAACACTCAATCCATACTGGGATGAAGTTTCACCAGTAGTAGAACTGGTGATCAAAGTAACAGATAATGGTAAACCAGCACTTACAGCTGCAGCAAAACTCATTATAAAATCGTATACAGGATCTCTACCTGAGGGAGAACCAAGAGTTAATGGAAAACAACACCAATGGGATATGTCTTTGCCTCTTATTGTTACATTAAGCACAATTTCTATAATCTTGCTGGCTGCCATGATAACAATTGCTGTCAAATGTAAACGAGAAAATAAAGAAATCAGAACTTACAATTGTAGAATTGCAGAGTACAGCCACCCTCAGCTGGGGAAAAGTAAAAAGAAAAAGATAAATAAGAATGATATTATGCTGGTCCAGAGTGAAGTAGAAGAGAGAAATGCAATGAATGTCATGAATGTTGTTAGCAGCCCATCACTTGCTACATCCCCAATGTATTTTGATTACCAAACGAGGTTGCCCCTCAGTTCTCCTCGTTCAGAAGTAATGTACCTGAAGCCTACATCTAATAATCTGACTGTTCCTCAAGGCCATGTAGGCTGCCACAACAGTTTTACTGGGCCAGTGAGCAATGCAACCGAGACTTCTTCTAATCGGATGTCCATAATTCAGGTAAGACTGGTTTAATGTGACAAGAAGCTCGGCTGAATTTTATGCAATTTAATTGCAAGTTGTTTGCAGTTATTTTTACCTTTTTTTATTTTTCTCTTGCTTGTTTTGCTTGTTCATTGTAACAGATCTTTTGAGTTATAAAAATATTTGTATGTTTCGTTCATCTTGTTATATTATGTATATTTGTTTTGATTGCTATTTTAGGGATGTTATAGCTAGTTAAACATGACTGTAATTGTCATTTGAACATAGCAAATTCTAAAATAGAATGGAGCAAACTCTCTAAACATATTCAAATTAGATTACCGATTCCCTGCATTTGCTATATTGATTTAATAATGTAAAGTTATTTTACACTAATAGTAAGCAAACAGTTTATAGATGAAATATGTACTCTATATTTCAACAAGCACACACTCAAATCTAAATTGCAATGTTTATCATTGATTTAAAACATGTTTTATGTCTGCAAACCTATTAACTTAAATGTTGAAAGGGCTGAAAACGCTTTGGTGAGCAGAGTCTTATAGGTCCTCTGAGCTGTGACCTGGTTTTAGGAAGTCAATACTGGATAACTGCTAAGCATGATCAATGACTGTAGATATCTTTACACATGTACATTTTGTATATCTGCAGGTTTTTCAGTGTTGGTCATTTTGCATTTGTTACATCTATCTATCTATCTATCTATCTATCTATCTATCTATCTATCTATCTATCTATCTATCATGTATTTGTGTATATATTATTACATGTTGTGCTTATGTTGGCTTCAAAATTAAAGAAAGTAGAACCCACAAAATAGATACTTGTTGCACAAGTAATTTATGTGGCTCTTGATTGGTTGCTTAAATTAATATATTACATTCAAATAAAAGCTGTAAACCTCAGCACTGACAGGTTGGCTTGTCATAATGATCAAGTGATGATAAGATAAGAGACATTTTTGTTCATAAACTATTATTTGCATCTAAATGTTGGCTTTCAATCAGGTTAGGAAGCCAGAATAATTTTAATTTTTCTCAGCACTGCCATCACAATGAAATCTATCTTTCTGTATATCTATCTTCCTACATATTTAACTGTCTAGCTATCTGTCTGTCTATCTTCTAATATATTATAGTTATAGTTGCCTCATAATAAATGTGACTAAAAAGATTTTATGTGTGTGTGTATGTGTGTATATATATATATATATATATATATATATATATATATATATATATATATATATATATATTAATATTAAATACAAAATATATAAAATATTTAGAATATTTAATTAACATAGCCAATTAATTTAATACACAAAGCTTGTCATATAAGGTTATCTTGTGAGCAATTGGTTACTTGCATTCTCATCATAATTCATAAATATTTACAATCTCATTATGGAAAGCAAAATAAAATTAGAAGAAAAAAAAGGTGAAAATGTGCATTTATCATAGTCACGTTAGAGAGGCTAACACACTTATCCATACATTGTACGGTGGCCTACTTTAAATTCTGAGTAACACAGGCGTCATAAAGCACACTTCTAGTTAATGAAATAGACTGAGGATACTTGATATTCTGTATGAACTGTAGATCTCGTATTATCCTTTGTACCCTTAGATTGATTTCTGTACCTGTTCAATTAGTGCTCTTCAAACCAAACATGTGCATCAAGGTGGTTTTGTTACAATTTGTTCCCTAATATGGGACTTATGACTTATTGATAGTATTGATCCATCTCTTTTGAGTTACAACTTTAATGGAGATTCTTGATAATGTACTTCAATACATTTTTTTTTTTTAAATCAGTAACTGTAAATTTATGTCTACATTTCTGCCTGTTCCATATATGCTTGTGCAAGATTCTAAACATTTACATAAAAAGGCAATTTGCAATCTACAACTTCATAACCACACACATTTCGTATCTATGTGTAAGAAGACATAACTTCAAATAATGTATTGCTTCTTAAAAAAAAATAAAACAAATACATATTTTGTTGATCTTACTAATACTGTGTCTGAGCAGCAATTTTTTTTATCAAATATAGAGCATTACAAAAGATACTAAACAAATCATTCTGTTCAATGAAAATTATTTTATGATTTGTTTATATAGTTTAAAGAAAATGGTATTTTGTATGTATTCTTTGAGGTGACATTTGCCATTTATGCAATACGTTTTCAATATTGTGACAGTCATACAATATGTGTAAATAAAATGTGTAATATCCTCACCTAATCATCTCCATCAATACTGCAGTATCATTCCATTTTGGTTTCCAAGCATTTTAGAATATTGCATTTATTTTTTTCAGTTGACATATATTTGTAGGTTTTTAAATCCCTAAATCATTTTAACATTTGAATACTTTAGCTATATAACTGTGAAATTAGCACATACATGGAACAGTCATAGCATTTAAACTGATTTATTTAAAAATAAATAAATAAATGATACTAATTTGTGTTGCCAGTATGATATGATATTAAATTTAAACAATTTATGCTTTTACTTATTTTATTTTGGCAAAAGGTTGTGGCTTATATAACTTTCCTCATTATATTCTTATTAGGGGGGGGGTGGGGTCACTTAAAATTAAGTTAAATGATCTGTGGATTGCAATTTTTTATTTAAAATATTGTACAAGTTTATGACGGATTAAAAAAAAATCCTGATTGCCTTTACCTGCCCATGTTAAAGAATACTGACGCATATTGTGCATTGATATGATTTGATATCATGCCCTGTACTTAAAAGAGGTATATAACAAAATGCAATCTGGGATTTCTATAGGGAAAACATTGCTAATGATATAACCACCATTAGGAAGTATGAAAGATAGTTTTGGTATTTAGAACCGCTATGTAAATCTCTATAATTTGTTTACTGAATGAGGTCCTGCTATATGTAAATATTACACTCTTTTCAAGCTTCTATATGCAGTTTAGTGATAATTTAATAAGGTTTTACACTTTCTAAAAACCAAAAACTATTAAGTAATCATATGGTCACTATGTTAATATCTGCTTTTTCACAGTAAAGCTATTTATTTAACAGTCCCACCCATCTACACTAGTAGTAGTAAAAGAAACCTAATATAATTGGAAATCCTAATGATTATAATTAAGTGCATCACATAGCATTGAACACATATTTTATCGCTAATATATCTGATTTACTCATAACATAATGCACTCATGGCACTAATATTATTGAATTAATTGCAATTTTTCCACAATCTGATTCCATACTTTACATTTCCAATTAAAACTAAAATGTGGCCATTTACATAGTTACTTTAATAAAAAAAAATGTTTAGTTATGTTTTTTAAGCTCTTATAGTAGTATTTGCCTATGAGCACAGCATACAAATGGCATTACAATTATATTAACTATGTACTTATATAAAAATGTTTTTAAGTGTCACTTTCTGTTATTGTCATTATGCCATATGCATTTTACTAATAAGATTTAAAGCTTTTGTGAATGTAGGATTTTTTTAAATGGACATTTTGATGCCAAAACTAGAGCTTATAATTTTTGCATTATTGACCCTAGCTAAGTATCTGCTTAACCCCCGCATTGGAGCCCTGGAATAGAACACAGCTGGTGATTGGTGGGTACTGTGACTGGTGCTCCTGATTGGCTTACTGGCTGGGTGTTGCTCAGGAGCTGCAATGCTCTGGCTCTTAATTTGACTATACCTATGTGTTTAACACATTTTCAGTGCTTAAACTAAAAGTTATCTAGTGTCAGTATTGCAAAAATAACATGCATTAACTAATTAGAGGATGTAGTTTTAGCATTAGAATGTCCCTTTAAATTACATTTATCTCAAAATTCCATTCCTTTTAAAATAATTAAACAACTTTGTAATGCGCTTTCATTATTTATTTGGTCTACTTCTCCTGTAATTTAAATCTGTACATTGTAGTGTTTCCACTTCACCTATAGAGGTTGGAGTGTATTGCGTGGAATGCAGAACCCTTACACTCCCAAATATTGCAACCTGATTGATTGATATGTACAGGATCTCGCTTTTCAAGGGGTGGGTCCTGGGTCTATAGATGTTGTTGTGTGTGTTTTTTATTTTTCTTGTTTAAACAAAATAAAATAGTTTCAAATTTAAAACATTTAGGGCTAGATTACAAGTGGAGCGCTAGTTTTATTTATACTTATGTACATATATATTTTATGTGTTAATATCTGTATATACACATCATACATATATATGTGTATAGTCATATGCATATATATTTATATTTGCTGCTATTGCTGTGCTACTCACCCCCTACGCTGCACTTAGGTTCTGATGCCGTCTCTGACGGCTTCAGAACGAGGCTTCCATTGGAGCCTATGGAAGTGCACTCTCGTGAGCGCAATACTTCCTAGCAATGGGAATGTGAGTTGCATTGCGCTTAACTTGTAATACCAGCACACATTAGTGTGCGCTGGTATTACTCAGTGGAGTGCTAATATCGCTTGCGGGCAAATAATATTTAGCGCTCCGTTTATAATCTAGCCCTTAATTTGCATGTCAATAATTTGACGCATAAATAAAATAAATCCCTTTAAATGTATATAATATGGGCTCCTGCTAAATTACATTACATTATTATAGCTTTATTCTTTAAATGGTCTTAATCTATTAAATGTTATAATCTGTGTCACAGTAACATTACAGTTTATTAGGGGATGCAGTATTAGCATCAAACCTTTAGTCTTAGCACTGCATATAGCTTTCATTTTCCCCTTTTGGTTTGTATTATATTATCTTGTTTACTCCTTTGTTATACTATATTGTCATTTATATATCATTGCATTAACAATAATCAGCACAAGGGGCTGCTACCGATAGATTAAAAAACTGTAACGTGACTTAAAAATATGTCAGGGGGTGTCACATTTTTTTTAAGACTGCAGACTTAGTAACAATAGAAACAATACATTATAGAGTATATATCAGTAATAGTTAAAGGAACAGTAACCACCATGCAAATAAATAATTTCTGCAGTTGTCCAATAAATTAACAGATTAGATGAGTATGATTTGTTTTAATGGATTAACTCCTTATTTGCTGCAACTGTATTTCAATAGCTAAACTCCACCTATCATTTTCCTTATTTGGAGGAGGCAATCCAGATTTGTTTTTGGAATAAGCACATCTAGCCATTATTCTTTTGTTAGCAACACTTGCTTTGTTTTGCAGTTCTTATTATCTATAATGGAGCAAATTAGGAACAGATATGTGGCTGAGTTAAAGGGACACCGAACCCAATTTTTTTCTTTCATGATTCAGATAGAGCATGAAATTTAATCAACTTTCTAATTTACTCCTTTTATCAATTTTCTTCATTCTCTTGGTATCTTTATTTGAAATGCAAGAATGTAAGTTTAGGCGCCGGCCCATTTTTGGTGAACAACCTGGGTTGTTCTTGCTGATTGGTGGATAAATTCATCCACCAATAAAAAAAGTGCTGTCCAGAGTACTGAACCAAAAAAAACAAAAACTTAGATGCCTTCTTTTTCAAATAAAGATAGCAAGAGAACGAAGAAAATTGATAATAGGAGTAAATTAGAAAGTTGCTTAAATTTGCATACTCTATCTAAATCACGAAAGTGTTCAGTGTCCCTTTAAGTTTGTGTGCCATGTTAACTTAGACTTCTCAACCGGAAAAAGCACACTTTTCAGACTTAAAGGGATATGAAACCCAATTATTTTTCTTTCATTATTAAAGTGCCATAAAACAGATTGAGATCTGTGCATATCCTAAAGGGGCTTATTATTATTTTAATAGTTTGCTTAAAAAAATGTTTAAAAATTGCTGGTAAGTATTTTAAAATGATTTTCAAAAATAAGCAAAATGAATTACATAGCTAAGCTGCCTGGATCAGCTAACTCCACCCCCCTTATCAGTGTTTAGACACAGGCATTGTATTTCAACTGAGTTCACAGCTTCTAGGCATGCTCCAGCAGATAATCCCGATTTACTTTTGCATTTTACCAAAACGACAGTAGCTATAGATACAGCCATAAAAGGATTTGTGTGGGGAGAGTTAGACCTTTACAATTCAGAAACTAAAAATAAAGGGTTAATGGCGAGGCACTGCAGTATAAATTTGCAGGTAAAGTAATTCAAGTACATATTATATTACTTTGTCTCTATCCCAACTTGTTTTATGTCCCTTTAAGATAGAGCATGTAATTTTAAGCAGCTTTCTAATTTATTCCTATTACCAATTTTTCTTCGTTCTCTTGGTATCTTTATTTGAAAAAGCAGGAATGTAAGCTTAGAAGCCAGCCCATTTTTGCTTCAGAATCTGGGCAAAATAATTATTGTAAAATGCAAAGCTGGTATACTACACCTGTCAGACTGAGCAGGTAATGTGCAGTAAGCCAAATGGGTGTGGGCTACACAGTTAACCACCAATCACTAGTGTTTTGCTATGGAGCTGTTATGTGTTGCGGCTCCCAAGTCACAATTAATCTATGTGTTTAAGCCCTCTCAAATACATAGCAAGCAGTGAAAACTAATGCAAAATAACTTGCTATAACTAATTAGGCATGCCATTTTTAGCATTAGATTGTACTTTTAATGTCTGAACAGAAGCCATTTATCTGCATACCTTTACACGGGTGAGGTGATTTATTATGTCTAATTAATTTAAGAGATGGTATTTTAATTCTAAAACACTACAGTGTAAACAGAATTATGAATATACATTTATCAAATTGATTTTCTTTTATGTTCCTATATTCTTCAAAATGATTTTTATTCTATAGATTTTAAATAGTAATGTTTGGCAGCAGAATATTCTAACTCTAACATCATTTTTAATGCAGCTTTTATATTTACAGTTGTATGGATGCATATTTTAAAGGTATATCATTCTATAGTTTGAATTTATTTTAAAAAAATTAATGCAATTTAAGCAAGCACTGCATCAATACTATGTCAAAAGCAGAGTCAGATATGGTCATGGTACATTAAATTTTAAGAGCAAAATTAATTGCTTGCTCTTATAACCGCAGAATCCAAATCATATAGTGCAAGACAATGACTGTATGTGAAATGTAGTTTCTGATGTCTTTTTAAGTATTTCTATGTCTAAGCATTGCCTTATAGACTCCACAGAGCTATAAGGGTTAAACAGTTAATGCACCTTGGAATTGAAATTGATCTAACCCTGCTGTGGGCTCATGTGCAATTGCTTTAGATGAAAGTCATATTAAGATTTAAAGATAGCTAGAGGGAGAAAGAAAATACATTGTAAGACATCATTTCAAATTAAATATTTGAATGTTTTATTATAACAGAATAACGTATGCATTTTGTAAGGTAATACAGCTGGAGTGCAGATTAAAAGAGGATGCATAATAATCAGTTTATATTTGTAAATTATGCAAACATATACATGTTATACCAATATTAAAGCAGTGTGTTATAATATTCCATTTCTAATCACATTTTGATTAAAAACTTAACTGTAATGTGCAAATTGGTTAAGGTGGTCTCCACTCATCTCATTATCACACAGGTGACATGCAACGCCAGTATTTGAATATTAAAACTGAGTAATGTTAGATGAAAACCAGTAGGTGGCAGTAGTAAGCTAATCTTTAATCTTGGATTTTCTAAAATATATATATATATATCTAAAATAAATAAATAAATAAAATGAGAGAGAAGGAAAGAAGAAGAAATTAAGTCAGTCAAAGAGAAGAACTGAGAGTGAAGGTTGGCGTATGGCAAATGGAAGATCAGAGGATTTAAGACACCACTAAACTGTTGAATTTTAGTAACTTACAATATGTTCCTTTGCTTTTTCTCCCTTAAAACAAATCTAATGTATATCTGTGCATATTCTTCAGAACGCTGGCCATGAACGATTGAAATGCCAGCAGAGCTAACACAAAGGCATCAGCAGATTGCAGAATTAACTGCGTTATGTCTAGGACTTTAAAAATGATAGCAGTTGGAAAATATCCATACACAGCTTTTGATTGGGATGCATCTTCAATTATTTCCTATTCAAAATGTAACGTTATTACATGATTTACAAGATCACTGACGCTCAGATGCTTACAACCTGAAGGAAAAATAAAAAGGAACCAGGACTGCATGGATAACTGTGTTTTGTGTATTCACTGCATCTCTATTGCAAGGACACGAGAGTAAGTAAAACTGGCTGAAACCCTTTTATCTTCAAAGCTTGGAAAAAAAATGCATGTTATCATTTTTACAACATTATAGTTGGTCTCTGAAATACGTGTATTGAATATCTATTGCGATTAAAGGATTTCTCAGTAAAAAAGGTGTGATGATTAATATGAAATCCTCTATTCATTTGTATGATCCTGATATTGACTTCTCTGAATAATTATTTATGCGTTGAAGCTTGAAAGAAGGATACAAAAAAAAAATATTCTGTATGTTTAGAGCTCATCTTCTTGAAAAAGAAAAAAATCTGAAGTAACGGCTGCTCTCGCTTTAACAAGGACTCCACAGAGACTTTGAGCTATTAATGGCATGAGATGAGTATAAACATATAACAAAATCTGCATTTCTCTTATTATGAGTGCCTGATTTGAAACAGAATTCTAATACAATCAATGTTCTGATGAAAAATACAGGGAGGAAGTCTGTTAAGAGGACGATGTGCGGCAAAAATAAAAGAACAGTTTAAAAAAAAATCTAGCTATGAATGCAGCAACTGTTCTCTATTCAACTGTGATTTTTTTTTTTTTTTCGTTTTTATAATTTGTACATCCAGCCATGCTTTGCCTGTTGATTTGCTCCACAGTGCAAAAAAATAAAACTGGAATTTAACTAAATACAATGTCACTTGTAAGCTGATGTGACTACTGGCCTTGCAGAAAGGAAAAAAAAAAGCCCAAGTGTGAAATGATAAATTCCAAGCTGCAATTGTAATACTTTTCAATTGATGATCAACTTTAATGGGTCTTTGCATTTTGGATTTTTTCCAGATAGTCTGTAAATCCCTACATTGTTTAATATTCATGACTCTCTGCTTGCAAATAGAGATAATGTGAAGCAAAATAAAAATTGACAGTTTTTAAGAGGACAGCTGGCAAGAAAGCTACATTATATATATTTTTTTTCATTCCAAGGCAGAACTATTATATGAAAATAACATATTACTATTAGGATGATCTGTAAAGCTTTTGGCTTTTTAAATCTAATTTTGGACAGTGAAACTGTCTGTTTTAAACTACTTGTAATATTTTGTTTTTTTTTTAACATTATTTATACATTTTTGTCATGTTTAATGTAATGACAAAAGTTTATTGACTGCGATAAGTCTGGTCCTCATATCTTTTCAATTTTTTTTAGAAAGTTGAAATCTATAATACCTAAGTGCAATGTATTGTACTGTTTCAAACTTACTGTTTTTTTTTTTTTATTATTTCATCCATAGTAATTGAAAAGTGAATACACAAAAATTAGTAAAGTGTGAAAAGGCTACTTTTTGTGATGTACCTATTTATATGTTTTGTGATCTCCCTTTGGGGCCCTGGTCTGACTTTGAAAACTTTAAATTATTCTGTTCCAGAAGAGATTGGAGCAATGACTATAATTGGCAATATTAGAAA
This sequence comes from Bombina bombina, assembly GCF_027579735.1. Classification (NCBI taxonomy): domain Eukaryota; kingdom Metazoa; phylum Chordata; class Amphibia; order Anura; family Bombinatoridae; genus Bombina; species Bombina bombina. Next base: position 930,572,634 of record NC_069501.1, on the reverse strand, counting down.
GGATGCAAAACTTGAAATGCCAGAAAAAGGAAAAAAGTCTAATTTTAGGGTGCTGGAGAATTCGGCCCCTGAATTGTTGGATGTAGAACAAGAGAGTGGCCTACTTTATACAAAGCAGAAAATTGACCGTGATAACTTGTGCCGAAAAATTCCCAAATGCCTGATATCTCTTGAGGTTTTTGCAAATGATAAAGAGATATGTATGATTAAAGTGGAAATACTAGATATTAATGACAATGCGCCAATTTTTCCTGCTGATCAGATTGATATTGATATTTCAGAAAATGCTTCTCCTGGAACAAAATTTCCTTTGGCAGCTGCACATGATCCAGATTCAGGAGATCATGGCTTGAAGAGTTACATGATAATGAGTAGTGAATATGGATATTTTTCATTAGATATAAAATCAAGAGGCGATGGCACAAAATTTCCTGAATTAATTATCCAAAAAGCATTGGATAGAGAGGAACAGACTCATCATAAACTAATACTGACTGCTTTTGATGGAGGAGATCCCCCAAGGTCAGCCACACTGCAAATAAATGTTAAAGTTATTGATTCTAATGATAATAGTCCCGTTTTTGAATCAAAGTCATATACAGTTGAAATTCCTGAAAACTCCCCTATTGGCAAAGTCATAATTGACCTCAATGCCACAGATGCAGACGAAGGCTCTAATGGTGAAATTATATATTCATTTAGTGGCTATGCATCTGAACAGGTGTGGGACCTTTTTAAAATTGACTCTAATACTGGAAAGATTGAAGTTAAGAGCAATATTGATTTTGAAGAACATACTCTCATAGATATTGATGTCCAGGCTGAAGACAAAGGACCAAATCCTATACCTGTCCACTGCAAAGTAACTGTTAAAATAACTGATATTAATGACAATGTTCCATCTATAAGCTTTGTATCCGTGACACAAGGTGCAATTAGTGAGGCCTCACCAACACATACAGTTATTGCTCTTGTGCGAGTTACTGATAAAGACTCAGGAAAAAATGGTCAGTTACAATGTTGGGTCCTCGGCAATGTACCATTTAAATTGGAAGATAATTATGATAATTTCTACACTGTTGTAACAGATAGACCTCTTGATCGTGAAATACAGGATGAATATAACGTGACTATAATTGCAAGGGATCATGGCAATCCACCTCTAAATTCAACAAAGTCTTTTATTGTCAGAATCTTGGATGCAAATGACAATCCTCCACATTTTTCCAAACCTTTGTATGCTTTGCAGGTGTCGGCCAATAACATTCCTGGCGAATACTTAGGCTCTGTCATTGCTCATGATCCAGATTTAGGGCTGAATGGCACTGTATCTTACTCAATCTTACATTCTTATGTTGATGGTGTGTCAATCAACACTTATGTCTCTGTAAACCCCGTTAATGGAGCTATTTATGCTCTCAGAACCTTCTATTATGAACTGACCAAATATTTTGAATTTAAAGTTCTGGCAACAGATTTAGGCACTCCTCATTTAGAAAGTAATGCTACAGTAAGAGTTAATATATTGGATGTTAATAACAATGCACCTGTGATAGTTTTACCAACCTTGCTGAATGATACAGCAGAGATTTACGTGCCTAGAAATGTTGGTATGGGGCACATCATAAGCACTGTAAGAGCAATGGACATTGACTTTGGTGATAGCGGTCGATTGACCTATGAAATTATATATGGTAATGAAGAGCACCTCTTTGAAATGGATTCAGTAACAGGAGAGATAAAAATACTTCATCCATATTGGGAAGATATTGCTCCAGTAGTGGAACTTGTAGTTAGAGTAACTGATAACGGTAAACCAGCCCTTTCCACTTTAGCAAAATTAATTATCAAATCAAACTCCGGGTGTCTTTCTGAAGGCGAGACAAGAATAAGTGAAGAAGAGGACTGGGATATGGCATTACCTGTAATTGCCACGTTAAGCGTAATATCGCTAATATTTTTGACTATTGTGATCATAATAGTTGTGAAGTGTAAAAAGGAAAACAAAGAACTAGGACCATACAACAGTACAATAACAGATCTTGGTGATCTTCGACTGGTGAAAACAAAAAATAAAAAAATAAACAAGAAAGACATTATGTTGGTCAAGAGTGAAGTGGAGAAGAGAAATGCAATGAATGTAGTGAGTAGTCCATCACTAGTCACATCTCCTGTGTATTTTGATTACCAAAGCCAGTTGCCTCTCAGTTCTCCTCATTCAGAAGTAATGTTTCTAAAATCTACGTCCAATAACCTGACTGTTCCTCAAGGGGACACTGAATGTCACAAAAATGTTACAGGACTGATAAGAAATGCTCCTGAGACTGCAACTACATGGATGCCCATAAATAAGGTATGCTTATTTTTTTTAATTATTACAATGTAATGCATATTCATTATACTTAAAGAGACATGAAACATAATTTTTTCTTTCCTGATTTCGAAAGAGCATGCAATTTTAAGTATCTTTCCAATTTACTTCTATTATCTAATTTGCTTACTTCGCTTTATATCCTTTTTTTGAAAAGCATATCTAAATATGTTTAGTAGCTGCTTGATTGGTGGCTGCACATAGATGCCTCGTGATTGGCTCACCCATGTGTATTGCTATTTCTTCAACAAAGGATATCTAAAGAATGAGGCAAATTAGATAATAGAAGTAAATTGGAATGTTGTTTAAAATTGTATTCTCTATCTATTGGAATGTTGTTTAAAATGGTATTCTCTATCTGAATAATGAAAGAAATATTTTGGGTTTTATGCCCTTTAAAGAACACAGGGGCACTGAAGTAGATTAGAACAGTAATGCAGGAAAAAGGTTAAAGGGATGGTACATTTTACAAAAGGTTAGCAATGCATGAAGTGAATTGTAGCATTCCTACCACAGTCTACAAGATTCCATTTGGCACCCAGGTCAGTGCTTCTTTTGTGCCCTCGCCACCAGTTATGAACCTAGATAAATATTTGATGTACCCTTTTGCTAGGTTTCAACACATATTTATCTGGGATCAGCAATGTTAATGTCACATGCTGTATTGAATAAGAACATGCAATTTTTGCATTAGAATATCCCTTTAGGATCCATTGCCTCAATTGCAAAGCAGAGTGAGCATTAAGTGGCATGACTTTTGATTGGCTGTACCACCTGCTTTATCAAAAACGTAATAGGCAAAGTCAAAACTAAACTTTCATGATTCAGACAGAGCACATGATTTTAAACACATTTTCTTATATTTCTAAATATCCATTTCTGAAAAGCTTACCTAGGAAGCCAACAGGAGCAGCAATACACCACTGGGAGTTAGTAGCTGCACATATATGCATCTTGTCACTGGCTCAGCTGATGTGTCCAATTAGCTGCTAGTAATGCATTGCTGTTCCTTCAACAAAGGATACTATGAGAATGAAGTGAATATGATAACTGAAGTTGTTTAAAATAAATGTATGTTCTAAACCATGAAATAAAAAAAATGTGTTTTATGTCCCTTTAATCACAAGTGGGATATATGTGTAGCCACTAAATCACCAGCTAGTGCTGCTCTTTTGTCTAACTAGGTATGTTTACAACTATTTCAAGGATGCCACAATAATGCATGCTGAATCATGAAACTTTCATTTTGAGTTTTATGTCCATTAAAAGGACAATCTACTCTAGAATGTTTATTGTTTTAAAATATAGATAACCCCTTTTATTACCCATTGACTAGTTTGCATAACAACACTGTTATATAAATACACATTTTACCTCTGTGATACTTTGTATCTAAGCCTCTGCAGACTGTCCCCTTATCTCAGTTCTTTTGACAGACTTGCATTTTATCCAATCAGTTCTGACTCATAAATAACTCCACGGGAGTGAGCACATTATTATCTATATGACACACAAGAACTAGCAGCTTCTAACTGAACTGAGATTAGAAGCAGTTCAATGGCTTAGGAATTAGCATATGCACCTACCTATGTTTAGCTTTCCACAAAGAATACCAAAAGAGCAAAGCAAATTTGATAATAAAAGTACATTGGAAGTTGTTTAAAAGTGCATGCCCTATTGGAATCATGAAAGTTTAATTTTGACTAGACTGTCCCTTTTAAAAATAAAAGTAAAAAACAACCACTACTGGGGAATTGGCGTTATGGACAGGAAACAAGCACCAGGTGGGTTGCTAAACAGAGGTTACACAGGTCTGAAGCTTAGCAGGGCAGCTTATGGATTTCTAAAAAAAGAGGTCGATAACAAATCGTTAAAAAAGCGTTTCTAATGATTTGAACAGAAAAACGCTATTAATGTCTTTAGAGATTTTTGTCAATAAATAATTTGATAAATGTTTCTAAAGGATTAGGATCAAGCTCAAAGTTTACTGTCCCTTTAGCTATAACATGTTTGTTTTACTTTAAAAATTGTGAATATTTAAAGGGATAGTCTAGTCAAAAATAAACTTTCATGATTCAGATAGAGCATGCAATTTTAAGCAACTTTCTAATTTACTTCTATTATCAATTTTTTTCTTCATTATCTTGGTATTTTTATTTTAAAAAGCTGAAAAGTAAGCTTAAGAGCCGGCCCTTTTTTGGCTCAGCACCAGGGTAGCGCTTGTTGATCGGATGGCTACATTTAGACACCAATCATCAAGCGCTACCCAGGTGCTGAACCAAAAATGGGCTGGCTCCTAAGCTTACACTCTTGCTTTTTTAAATACAGGTACCAAGGGAACAAAGAAAAATTGATAATAGGAGTAAATTAGAAATGTGCTTAAAATTGCATGCTCTATCTGAATCATGAAAGTTTAATTTTGACTAGACTATCCCTTAAATAAACAAAGCCTTTAAAATTGACTGCCATGTTTCACCCTTTTTAATGAGATTTATTTTTTAGTAAAACATAATAGTTTTGAACTTAGATGGAGTATTTGTGAAACTAGTAGGAGTTATTATGATGTTTTGCAAACAAGAATAAAGTCAGGAATATTTCCCTTATATTGTTGTAAAAATGTGCTGTCAAGTCCTGATGTGATCAACTTACAGCACAGGATAAGAATTAGATTGCAGAGCTCAAACCTTGTAACATAAATGTTAATTCTTGTTGCAAATGATTAATACTATTGAATCAGCATTATGGAGTTGATCGCAATCCTTTAGAAAAATGGTTTGAACACAAAATCTAAAAACTATTATTACATTTGCATTTTTCACTTAAATGTTGAATCCACTACATTACTACATTTCCCTTTTAAAGGTTATTTTTTACATATCGTTTTACATTATGTTTTGCTATTCTATGTGTTAAACATAAGCGATCACTATGAATGTAGTAAACCTTATGGTGGAACTGATTTCTTTTTTTAGTTTGTTACTGTATTGCTAATGTAATCTGGACCATATGGTGCAGGAATATGGCAGCAGGTACAGTAATGGTATTTGCATCTGTATATTAGTAAACTAATCATGGCTTTGAATGCAACTAATGGTTATAGTTGATGTGGGGAAAATATTTTACATCCTGAGGATGTAATGTTAATAATATTGCATAGATACATTGTGAAACTTCTGGCAAAATAATAAAAGGGTTTTAAATGATCATTGAACTCAACATTTTAACAACATATAAAATATTTTATTACTGAAGGTTTAACATTATTGCAATATACAAATAGAAAATATTGTGCTTGTTCAACTTTCTCCCAGGGAGCCTTGTGTTAATGGCTTCTTCTTTTAAGGTGGATTATCAGTTTTGCATCAACAGACATGTTTTGCAATAGCAGTGGGTCTATTACTAGGTAGTTTATATAAAAAAATGTATGTGAAAATCCCATGGCGCTGTGGGAACTCTTTTGGACATTGTGATATATGGGGTGTAAGCAGTTACCCTATCCCAGAGGTGCACATGAGATTAAGAGTTGGTAAGGTGCTGTGTATATATACTGTTATATGAGTTTATATATTTGTATCTAGCTATTAAATGTAGATAACAACTTATCTGTTTGTTTAATTACCTGCTTAATAAATTATTATAAGTAACTAAGTTTAATCAGTGCTAAACCAACTTAAAGGGACAGTCTACTCCAGAATTGTTATTGTTTAAATAGATAGATAATCATTTTATTACTCATTCCCCTGTTTTGCATAACCAACACTGTTATATTAATATACTTTTTACCTCTTTGATTACCTTTTATCTAAACCTTTGCAGACTGCCCCCTTATTTCAGTTCTTGTGACAGACTTGCATTTAGCCAATCAGTGCCCTCTCATTTGTAACTCCATGGGCATGGTCACAATGTTATCTGTATGACACACATGAACTAACACCCTCTAGCTGTGAAAAGGGGCGGCCTTCAAGGGCTTAGAAATTAGCATATAAGCCAACCTAGGTTTAGCTTTTAACAATGAATACTAAGAGAACAAAGTAAATTCAATGATACAAGTGAATTTGAAAGTTGTTTAAAATTACATTCCCTATCTGAATCATAAAAATTTAATTTTGACTAGACTATAGAGGACAGGCTACCCCAAGATCTTCCCTTAAAAAGATATGAAAGCCAAAAACTTTATATTGTGATTCAGAAAAGAGCATAAAATAAATAAATAATTTTTTTTTACTTCTGTTATCAAATTTCCTTTGTTCCCATGGTATTCTTTGTTGAAGAGATACCTAGGTAGGTGTATGAAGGAAATAGTGCTACCATCTAGTGTTCTTGCAAATGGGTAACATTGTTTCAAAACTGCTGCCGTATAGTGCTCCAGACCACATTTTTTAGCTTACTTTGCTGCTTTTCAGCAAAAGCTACCAAGAGAATGAAGAAAATTTGATACTAGAAGTAAATTAGAAATTTGTTTAACCCCTTAGTGACCAGAGCACTTTTCCATTTTCTGTCCGTTTGGGACCAAGGCTATTTTTACATTTTTGCAGTGTTTGTGTTTAGCTGTAATTTTCTTCTTACTCATTTACTGTACCCACACATATTATATACCGTTTTTCTCGCCATTAAATGGACTTTCTAAAGATACCATTATTTTCATCATATCTTATAATTTACTATAAAAAAAATTATAAAATATGAGGAAAAAATGGAAAAAAACACACTTTTTCTAACTTTGACCCCCAAAATCTGTTACATATCTAAAACCACCAAAAAACACCCATGATAAATAGTTTCTAAATTTTGTCCTGAGTTTAGAAATACCCAATGTTTACATCTTCTTTGCTTTTTTTGCAAGTTATAGGGCCATAAATACAAGTAGCACTTTGCTATTTCCAAACCATTTTTTTCCAAAATTAGCGCTAGTTACATTAGAACACTGATATCTTTCAGGAATCCCTGAATATCCCTTGACATGTATATATTTTTTTTTAGTAGACATCCCAAAGTATTGATCTAGGCCAATTTTGGTATATTTCATACCACCATTTCACCGCCAAATGCGATCAAATACAAAAAATTGTTCACTTTTTCACGAATTTTTTCACAAACTTTAGGTTTCTCACTGAAATCATTTACAAACAGCTTGTGCAATTATGGCATAAATGGTTGTAAATTCTTCTCTGGGATCCCCTTTGTTCAGAAATAGCACACATATATGGCTTTGGCGTTGCTTTTTGGTAATTAGAAGGCCGCTAAATGCCACTGCGCACCACAAGTGTATCATGCCCAGCAGTTAAGGGGTTAATTAGGGAGCTTTTAGGGAGCTTGTAGGGTTAATTTTAGCTTTAGTGTAGTGTAGTAGACAACCCCAAGTATTGATCTAGGCACATTTTGGTATATTTCATGCCACCATTTCACCGCCAAATGCGATCAAATTAAAAAAAACGTAAAATTTTTCACAATTTTAGGTTTCTCACTGAAATCATTTACAAACAGCTTGTGCAATTATGGCACAAATGGTTGTAAATGCTTGTCTGGGATCCCCTTTGTTCAGAAATAGCAGACATATATGACTTTGGCGTTGCTTTCTGGTAATTAGAAGGCCACTAAATCCTGTTGCGCCTCACACGTGTATTATGGCTAGCAGTGAAAGGGTTAATTAGGGAGTTTGTAGTGAGCTTGCAGGGTTAATTTTAGCTTTAGTGTAGAGATCAGCCTCCCATCTGACACATCCCACCCCCTGATCCCTCCCAAACAGCTCCCTTCCCTCCCCCACCCCACAATTGTCCCCGCCATCTTAAGTACTGGCAGAAAGTCTGCCAGTACTAAAATAAAAGAGTTTTTAAAAAAAAATGAATTTTTTTTTTAGCATATTTACATATGCTACTGTGTAGGATCCCCCCCTTAGCCCCCAACCTCCCTGATCCCCCCCAAAACCGCTCTCTAACCCTCCCCTCTGCCTTATTGGGGGCCATCTTGGGTACTGGCAGCTGTCTGCCAGTACCCAGTTTACAATAAAAAGTGCTTTTTTTTGGGGTTTTTTGTTTTTTTCTGTAGTGTAGCTTCCCCCAACCCCCCACCCCCCACAAACAAACCCCCACCACCTTGCTGATTGTATATATTTTATTTTGATTATATTTTTTATTTCCCCATTTTCTGCAGTGTAGCGGTTCCCACCCGCTCCCTCCCCGTGCACGCGCCCGCCCCCACCCTCCCGTGCACGCGCGCGCGCCCGTGCGCGCCCCCAGCCACCCCCGCCCACGATCCCGCCCCCCTTCAGATCCACATGGCCATCGATGGCCGCCACCCGCCTCCCGGTCCGGCTCCCACCCACCAACGCCGGTAGCCACCGATCTCCGGTGCAGAGAGGGCCACAGAGTGGCTCTCTCTGCACCGGATGGCTTACAAACGTTATTGCAGGATGCCTCCATATCGAGGCATCACTGCAATAACCGGAAAGCAGCTGGAAGCGAGCAGGATCGCTTCCAGCTGCTTTCCACACTGAGGACGTGCAGGGTACGTTCTCAGGCATTAACTGCCTTTTTTCTGAGGACGTACCCTGCACGTCCTCAGTCGTTAAGGGGTTAAAATTGCATGCTCTATCTGAATTATGAAAGGAAAATGTTGGGTCTCATGTCCCTTTAAATTAGAGGTATAGAAACTAGTACAGATATAATAGATATTTTTACTGTTATCTCTAACACATCACTAAAGATACAATTAGATTTTGTGTTTCAGACAAAGGGAAACCTAGATATGGCGGCTTCTAATGATAGCTAATTAGCACTTATGATATCTTGTGATTAATGTTGCATTATTTATTTTTAGGTGATACATTACTGTTAACCGTATAAGCTTTAGTAAGACACCTGTAGGTTGCTATATTATTTTGTGGTGATTTTTATTATTTTCAAATAATTTTTATTATGGGGAACAGTACACTTTGTATTTATGCAATTCATATAATTGGAAATTATATTGGTTTTGTAAATGTGTGCATAATACAATTCACTGCACTTTTCTTTACTAGGGGACAAATTATCTAATGGTCTCTGGGTTGGCAAATTGTTCAAGAATGCTCGCCACTTCTTACCCTGAAAACAGGGTGTCTCGTTTAGGGGTGTATACTGCATTTTCTTATGGGAAGGAGATGCATACATTGCAAAAGTGCACAATGAAAATCGTAATTTAGAAATCATAAAAAATGAATAATTGAGCTATTCACGCAAAAATAAGCAGGACATTTTATTGTTATGGTGCATCAAAACTCGTAACACAATTGTTCACCAAATATCGTATTTTATCAAAAACATAACATTTGTTAGTAAATTACACATAAATAAATGGTGTTAAGTAAAAAGCGTAATTATTGTTTTTTTGTAAAATTTGCTGAACATGGGCATTTCATGGGCATGTATGAAATTGTCTCTAAAATCCAAACATAAATTATCAAAACATTTGTGCCCTACAGATCTCTCTTGTTTTTTTCTTGAAAACTAAAAGATGGAGAGATTTTGACAAAATGTGCAAAATACATAATACTCAAATAGTAAAACACATGTATACAAAAATCGGGGAGATTGTAAGTTACTATACGTAGAAAGCAGTGTAATTTTTATGCAGGATTTAATTTTTAAAGTGCACCCCCTGCTCACTGTCAACTTTGCTCTACCCTTTCCCTTTCAAGTGAGATCCATTACTTTCTATAGGAGACATCTCGCAGGGAGTGCCTCATTTTTAAGATAATTCCACAAAGGCAGCCCCTGTGAGGGTCGGCAAAAAATACCACGTCTAAACTGGAGAAGTCTAGATCATCATCGGCCCCCAAGAGTAGGTATAAATAATCTGAATTTCACTAAAGGTAGTCTTACCTAAAAGTTTTTCCCTCCCTATTGTAAATATGAGTTAATATACAGTAGTCAAAAGGATCACTTTTTGATACTTACCATTTATATATATATATATATATATATATATATATATATATATATATATATATATATATATATTTATTTATTTATTTTTAATTATACTGTAATTGATAGTCACATTTTTGACCACATGTTTATGAGTTAGTTTCCATAGGAATTCTTTTTGTTATGTGCATACAGTATATCCGGGAACCCCATATGTCATAGGTGAAGTTGATATTTTGTTAACTCCTTATTTATGTGGAGAAAAGTGCAGATTGGTTTTGTATATACACAATATTCTTAGCAAAACACCGAACATGTAAATACGCATCTATTCTGCGGTTATTTTTTTATTACTTGATGAAATGGTTGATACAACCAAATGTCATTTGTTTTTAGTCTTTGTCATATCATGGATTTTATATTTTTATATCCATAACCAATAAGGGACAAATCTGTCTGATGACTGTTTTACTCCAAGTTGATACTGGAGAAGGATTGTGGATATAAGTAAGAAGGTAATGATGCTTGTTTTGCTTTTATTTATGCATGTAGATGAACAGTGGGATTGATGTCACATTACAATATGATATACAGAGATCATTTGGTAAAGCTAGCTGGACAACTCCTGAAGGTACAGACTACGTGTACAGCACTTTCTAGTGCTTTGGACCTTGTGAATATAATTGGTTTATAACACAATTGGACATATTATATTGTGGCAATACTATACCATAGAAGCACCATCTTGTTAAGGTTACATTAAACAATGAACGTACATTGCTAAGTTGTCAAACTATGCATAATTAATCATTTTAGGATTGATTACAAGTAGAACGCAGTTACTTGTAGTGTGTTATTTTTCCTATGACCCTATTATTTGACCAAAGCAGTTTAATGCAACCAATATATATATATATATATATATATATATATATTTATATATATATTTATATATATATATATATATATATATGCATCCAAACTCCAGCTCAACCCACCAAGAATAAACCGCCTGGGTACAAAATTGTAATCGACAACAAACAACAAAGATTGCACTCACAGGTCTTTTTCAGAGTAAGTAAATTAATACTTTAATGTAACGTTTTCGGGGATCTAGTCCCCTTCGTCAACATTAAAGTATTCGTTTACTTACTTTGAAAAAAACCTGTGAGTGCAATCTTTGCTGTTTGTTATTTTTTATATATATATATATATATATATATATATATATATATATATATATATATATATATATATATATATATATATATATATATATATATATATATATATATATAATACCCAGAAAAAATGCACTGTCAGGTCTTTCACAAACAAGTTACTTTTATTCCTGTAACGTTTTCGGAGGTCTTGCCTCCTTCATCAGGAGGCAAGACCTCCGAAAACGTTACAGGAATAAAAGTAACTTGTTTGTGAAAGACCTGAGAGTGCATTTTTTCTGGGTATTATTCTTTACAAAGTTGCACCCAGGCAGTTTTCCTCTGTGGGCAAGATCCGGTGTTTTGGATACCTATATATATATATATATATATATATATATATATATATATATATATATATATATATATATATATAATTACCTTATACTTTTAATGGAAAGCTTAAAGTGCTAGTGCCATGCTCATTGTGCTCATATAACAAATCATTTTTTAGGTTTTAACTGGCCAACAATCAAAAATATTGTTTTCTAGTTTAACACTTGGGAAAACCTGGGAATTTAATGAACGCAACAAAAATGATGTTATTTCATCCCCATAGCACTGCCATTACAAGTTTTCAAACAGCCGGCTTGTGCTTGCGATATGGTTGCGTTGAGCTCCATACCGCACACAATTCAAGTGCTGTTTTGACGTGCTCGTGCACGCTTTCCCCATAGACATCAATGGGGATAGCGGGTCAGAAAAAAAATCTAACACCTGCGATCCCAATTCTATTGGGAAAAAAAAGTAACTTTTAAACCTAACACCCTAACATAAACCCCACGTCTAAACACCCCAAATCTGCTGCCCCCTACATCGCCGCCACCTTATTATTAACCCCTAATCTGCCGCTCCCGATATTGCTGCCACCTAAATAATTCTATTAACCTTTAATCTGCCGCTCCCAATATCGCCGCCACAATACTAAAGTTATTAACCCCTATTCCCCTGCACCCCAACATCGCCCACACTATAATAAATCTATGAATCCCTAAACCGCTGTCCCCGACATTGCCACCACTAAATAAGGTTATTAACCCCTAAACCTCTGGCCTCCCACATCACTACCACTAAATAAACCTATTAACCACTAAACTGCCAGCCCCCCACATAGCAACAACCTAAATTAAACTATATTAACCCCTAAATCTAACCCTAACGTAACCCTAACCCTAACACCCCCTAACTTTAACATAATTAAAATAGAGCTAAATTAAAGTTACAATTATTAACTAATACCTATTTAAAACTAAATACATACTTACCTGTGAAATAAAACCTAAGCTAGCTACAATATAACTAATCGTTATATTTTAGCTAGCTTAGGTTTTATTTTTATTTCACAGGTAAGTTTGTATTTATTTTGACTAGGTAGACTAGTTAGTAAATTGTTATTAACTATTTATTAACTACCCAGTTAAAATAAACACAAACTTACCTGTGAAATGAAACCTAAGCTGCCTTACACTAAAACCTAACATTACAAAAAATAAAAAAACTACCATTAAAAAAAACAAAATAACAAAAATAACAAATGAAATGATCCAAAACAATAAAAATGATACCTATTCTAATACCTATATCTATAATAAACTACCAAGGGCCCTTAAAAGGGCCTTTTGAAGGGCATTGCCCTAATGTTAACAGCTCTTTTGCTAAAAAAGAAAATCAAACACCCCCTAACAGTATACAAACCCCCACCCCCCAAACCCACAAAATACAAATAAAGTAAAACCTAATCTACCCATTGCCCTGAAAAGGGCATTTGTATGTGTATTGCCCTTAAAAGGGCATTCAGCTCTTTTTCCTGCCCTTAAAAGGGCATTCAGTTATTTCATGAAATTCACAACCCCTAATCTAAAAATAAAAACCCATCCCAAAACGTAAAAATAAACATTACACAAAATAACAAACAAATTATCAAAAATAATAAAAATTATTCCTATTCTAATACCCATTTAAAAAAAAAAAAAAAAAAAAAAAAAAAACTAATCTAGACTAAACTACCTAAGTTAAACAGCTCTTTTACCTTAAAAAAATACAAAGTCCCACTAACATTACAAACCCCCACCCCACAAACCCACAAAATAAAAAAAAAACAAGCTATCTAACAAAACCTAATCTACCCATTGCCCTGAAAAGGGTATTTGTATGGGCATTGCCCATTAAAAGGGTATTTCGCTCTCTTGCATTGCCCTGAAAAGGACATTTAACTCTTTTATGAAAAGCCCAAACCCTAAACTAAAAAAAACCCCACCCAAAATCCTTAAAAAAAAAACTAACACTAACCCTCTTTAGGTACTCACAGTTGTTGAAGTCCCACTTGAATGATCTTCATCACGGCGGCTCCATCTTCATCCAGGCGGCATCTTCATCCATGTGGCTCCATCTTCATCCATCGCGGGACCGGCATCTTCTTCATCCCTGCGGATGCCTAGTGGTCGATGTGCGGAGGCGGATGTCGAGGTGAAGGTCCAAGGCAGAGGTCCAGGCGGAGGTCCATCGATCCGACGTGGAGGTCCTCTTCATGCGATCGTCCGCCCCTCACTGAGGATTGAAATGCAAGGTGCCCCTTTTATACTGGGTTTTTAGCCAGAATGCAAAACTTGTAATGGCTGCGCTATGGAAGTGTTGCATTACAAGCTAAAAGGCTTGCGGTACAGCTATACTGACAAGACTTGTAATGGCTGCGGTGCTGTTTTAAAGCTGAAATTACCATTTTTTCAGCGTTAAAAGACAAACGCACAACTCATAATCTACCTGATAGTTTGCTATTGTGCTTTCAAATGCACCTTAATGGAATATTGTTTATTTTTCACCCCATGTGTTCCCAATGATATCTGCTGGTGTGTTTTAAATAGTTTACAGATACCTAATTTCTTTCATGTAAGTGGCAAGAGTCCATGAGCTAGTGACGTATAGGATATACATTCCTACCAGGAGGGGGCAAAGTTTCCCAAACCTCAAAATGCCTATAAATACACCTCCCACCTCAATCATACCTTAGTTTTACAAACTTTCCTCCTTGTGGAAGTGGTGAAGCAAGTTGTGCTTGATTTTCTTCTGTGATAGGCGCTTTTAAGCATATTGAAGCCCAGTTCCTCTCAAAGTACAGTGTTTGTCTGAGGGATGTGAAGGGAGTATTGCCTAACGATGCCATGTTTTCACCTATGGGAAATATATTCTAAGACTCTCTGTAATCGGTTGCAGAGATTCATCTGCTGCCTCCCTTTACAGATCAACATTATACTCCTCTACCATTACCTTTGCTGATATGTTTCAGTACTGGTTTGGCTGTCTGCTATATGTGGATGGGTGTCTTCTGGTAAGTATATATCATTTTTAAAGAAACTCTCTGCTATGTTTGGCGTTTAATGTGCTAGAAGTAAGCTTTTTGCGCACGTCGTGTTGCGCTCATATTACAAGTTGAAAGTAAACTGTTTTCACTTGTGCGCTAACCCGATGAGCATAAAAAGCCAAACTTACAATATTGTTGTACAATATATACAATATATCTGATTTTTTTTTACACAAATATATATATTTGCTTTATATATATATCTATTTATAAATACATTTGGCTATGTGCAGAACATTAGTATGTGAAATATTTATAGTAAATGCACAGTATAATATTTTTTTTTACATAACAGTTAACCAGAGCTCTGAGGTCGTGCTAAACCAACGCACATTAATTTCAATTATGCTCAAGCAATCATGTTTACTTTCAACTTTTAATACGAGCAAAAAACCCGATGCGCGCAAACACCCAATGATAAACCACTTTTTGTTCTCGCCTAACTGTGAGCACTCCACTCGGAATCTAGCCCATAATTGTTTTTATACAGAATGTTATTGACAAGGCTTAGATAGTCATACAACAATTACAGACAGTATAGTTTAAAGTTACATAAGACATATAAAATTACCAGTATACATGTAACATTTACAGTCAACGCTGCATTTATCATTATAACACCTGTTATTGATGCTTCACTATCTTTGCTTAGCTCACCCATAAGGGAAATTTGTCTTGCCTAGTCCCCCAGGCTGGAATCCAAATGCCTTCCCACCAGTCAATTGACTCCTCCCTCTTCAAAAGACTTCTTAGTGCTTTCCCAAATGAATTTAATGTTATAAAATATTTATTTTTATAATAAAAATGTAATAATTGTTTGAGTCTAAAGTAGCTACTGTGTATTCTTCTAAGGGCAAAATATGTTCAACCTGATCTAACCATATACTAACGGTGGGAACAACATTTGACTTCCAACTACGAGTAATCAGAGTTTTTTTTTTGCTGCATTAAGAACAAATTTACCCAACATAATTTAATTGTGGGGCCTCAAATAAATTCATTACCTGAGGCAAATGAATGTTCTTATTTAACATGATTACTGTAGCGTGCACCATACTAACACTCACTCAAGCATTATTTATTAATTTATTTGCGTAACACCACTAAATTCGGTAGTGCAGACACTTTACTTATAATGCAAGCATTATGGATTGCATTCCAACATTTTATCTCCCCATAACACTTGCAATTTTATGTTTCACTTGTAATATAGTCATTTTATGGGGAAATAGTTTTTTATGTTAATATCCCTTAAATTCTTTAATATGAATTGACTACAACTAGGCATTTCTTATTTTTTCTTCATATTTTCAGTATACATTTAAGAAGATTACTAAAGATTATTATATTTTTCTCAATCAAAAATATTATTCAATATGTATGATATATTTTTGCTTTCTATATCTCATTAAATGTAATCAACATTTAAAATAAAGATTTTCAGCAAGTGTTCTAACAAAATGATTAGAAATTAGATAGAAGTCGGTCACTGTATTTAGTTTTGAACCATTAGTATTATCCATTAGTTGTAATATCCCCCCTGTTCATGAACACATAAGACACAGAACAAAATTAGAGGCTTGAATGGCCCTTCCTTGAGAGAACTTAAAATAAACAAAGAGGATTGCATTGTCACTCCATACAGAGGGGAAATATTAAAAAGGAAGATGATATGCTGTTTTTATTGGGACAGTAACAGATTTCTCTTGGCCTACACAATAGACACATGAAAGAAATTATGCTCAGATTACATATTTACCTAAAAAAATAAATTATGTGATCTGCTTGCCACATTTTATTAATATTATTAATATGGAACAGATCTGCATTTTCTGAAGTAGAAATTTGGTTATACAGGTATTGCTTTAGATTTTACTCATGGGGGTCGATTTATGAAGCAGCAGATGCTGCTTCCGACCCACTCCGCTTCAGTTCTGCCTGAAGCGGAAGTTAAGATGCAGCTTTCCTAAGACCACTGCTACTTAACTTGTCCGCCACCTCTGAGTTGTCGGACAGCAATCGACCTAATCAAATACAATCGGGTTGATTGACACCCCCTGCTAGCAACCGATTGGGCGGAAATTTGCGGGGGGCGGTATTGCATCAGTAGTAAACCAGAACTGCTGGTGCAATGATGAATGCCGACAACATAAGCTGTCGGCATTTATCGATGTGCGGCGGACATGATACGCTACATCGTATCCTGTCCGTCCACACAATAGTAAATTGACCCCAAGGATATGCTACATCGTATCATGTCCGTCCACACAATAGTAAATTAACCCCAAGGATACGCTACATCGTATCATGTCCGTCCACACAATAGTAAATTGACCCCAAGGGGTCGATTTATGTAGCAGCACATGCTGCTTCCAACCGACTCCCCTTCAGGTCAACCTGAAGTGGAAGTTAAGGAGCAACGGTCCTAAGACCGCTGCTCCTTAACTCGTCCGACACCTCTGGGGTGGCAGACAGCAATCAGCATATGCTGTCGGCATTTATTGATGTGCAGCGGACATTATACGGTACAGCGTATAATGTCTGTCCACACCTTAATAAATTGACCCCATAAAACCTGCTTGACATTAAAATGTATTAAAGTTTGTATAGAAAAAAACAAATGTGATGAAATAGGTACCTGGTAACTTCCGCACTAAATGTGCATATAATACACACAAAAAACATTGCAAATGAGTCTGTCCCAGGTAATACATTTATGACTCAAATAAAGCATGCACCATTCTGATATGGGTAGCCATATTTATGTTACACATGGCAATGTATTGGCTTGCGCGCAATAATTAACCAGCCATTACAAGTTGCTGGTTATTAGCTCTCCGAATATTAACCAGAGATCAAATCTCTGGTTAATTTTCTAAAAGTGCCCTAAATGCCTTAACAATAGAGGGCATTATAGGTGTTTTTTTGTTTTTTTTTTAAAAGTAGCAAAAAAAAAACTGCACTAGGCAGTTTTGGGGCTTTAAAGTTGGTGAGAGTGGGGTGTTGGAAAAAAAATGGCACTGAAAAGTGCCTTTACATTGTGGCCTATGGGAATTGTGTTTACCCAGTAAATATTTGTGTATATGCTTATATATATATATATATATATATATATATATATATATATATATATATATATATATATATATATATATATATATATATATATATATATATATATATGTGTGTGTGTGTGTGTGTGTTAATATGTGTGTGTTAATATGTTAACATACATTTATATGTATATAGTCATATACATATATATTTACCAACTGCTGCCCATCGCTGCGCTACTTATTTCTTCGTCTATGACCGCATCAGAAGAAGGCTCCCGTAGGAGCCTATGGAAGGGCGCTCTCATGAGCTCAATGCTTCCCAGCATTGCTGTAAACTTGTAATATTAGCGTAATCTGGCCCATTATTTTTTTACTAAACACAATTAAATATTTTATATTACAATCTTAAAGTGTTTTATGTCCCTTCAATTTTTTTTTAGCAGTGGTAAATAATACGTTAACCAAGAAAGTAATGAAAAGGAGCAATTCATTTTTTGTTTATTTCCATTTAACATGGTTACTCATAGCAGCATTTTAAATCATAAAATGACATCATTTATTAATTTGTTCTTTATCGCATTGCATATCTATTGAATATCTACTATATTTGTTTAATGGGCACATCATGATGCTAAGTTCTTAGTGATAAATTTTTTAACATGTGTTTTCCTAGTGCCTTTGTTGTAACTTACTTTTTCCTTTCTTTCTTTCCTTTCTTTTTATTATTTCTTTCTATTCGTCTTTCTTTATTCCCTGTCCTACTTAGTATTCTTTTTGTGTGATCTATCCAACCTTATTTTCTATTTGTAGCAGACTAGAATGTTTGTTATGCTTTGTGCCCTCAATATCTGACAGCCTTTTTTAATATAAGCCAGAAAGCTCGCAAAATGTCAGCTGTGTTAGTTGACAAATGAGAATATATATGAGATGACTCTACTTGAGCCTAGTGTGATAGAGCTATGACCATGTCAGAACTGTATTCCTGGTCTAAGTAAACATCCAAGAGTTAGTTCATTGTGAATGTGTTTTTTCAGAGTATACTTCATTTTGCTGTGAAGTTGAGGTGCATTTGCAATTTTCTAAACTAAACTTATTTGTATTTTGTCTTTGTAACTTTTGAATATTTATAATGAAAGATTCATTTTGTAGTATTTTGATGACATTACATATTGTCCTACCGTCAAGTAAGTAATATTCAGAATATCAGTCATGCATTCCTCTGTAGAATGTTTACACAACTGAACAAAATAGAATTTTCGCTCACCTTTTTCAATTCTTCTTTTTTCCTTAATGTCACTAAACTAATCCTTCAACTAAGAAAACTAAGGAAATGTCACAAACCTAAGTAAATATTTATGAAGATGAATTGCCATACAGTAGTGTCAACTAAAATTAATTTGCTTATTTGTTTTTACCATAGTTTCTGAGACATTAAACTCTGAAAATGTGTTATTAGGCTTTTGATGAACCATATGTAAATATTTTTACATGAATAAAAAAAACAACTTATGTTAAAGCTATTTATTTTTATTATAAAACTAATACAAAATACTGGTTCTTGGGATGTAATCATACTGGCTGATAACCAACATTTTCACAGATCTGTTGTTGTTAAGTGATGCAGTGTTTCTATGTTTTTTAATTAATTAATTAATTTATTAGTTTATTATTATTTTAAATTAATACAGGGGCATTTGCCTAAAAAATATAGAGAAAAAAAATACCCTCTTTTAAATGCTACTAAAAAAAACTTTAATTTCTCTTTAAATAGCATAAATATTTTACTTGGATTGTTGTATCTATGTTATTTATATTTACTCTTAGTTTAGCAAGTAATATGTATGCATTTTTACAATAGAAAAAAAAGTTTTAACCTTCAACATCATTGACACATTTTGAAGACCATATTTTCCTTTTCATGTTCATCTTGCACAAGGTACATTGATTTTAATTGATTTATTTTCCCACAATTCATTACCATAATCCTGCAATAGAAACTCTTATATATCCGATTGATGACTACTGCACTAGGAAGACTGACATTTACATCTAAAACTCTTCATATGTTCTAAATTATGTATTTGATTAGACTTTATCAAAGAGAAATATGGTTCTGTAAGGAATTAAGATAATTTAGATTATTTAGATGAGAATAAAATGTTTCTTGTTGGGAAAGTCACCTTGACAGCATTAATGCAGCAGCCAAAATAACTCAACATGTTCTCCAGTTAACCCCTTAAGCACCATCTAATGTGTTAACCCTAACTCTAACTCCCCGTCATTCCATTAAACTGGTCAATCCATCTACTAATTTCCCTTTTGATGATGAGATTATGTTGGATTGTACAGATTCCTACAGTTTATTTCTTAATACTTAGTAACGCGTGCATTAGCCAAAGGAACAGTTAAAAGAACTTTCCAATGCAAAAAATGACATGTGCCAATTTATTAGAGAATGTCATTATGCATTACAATGTCCCTTCAATTAACTGACATGGCCTATAGCAATCAAATAGGAAAACAAATTAGGAAAAATACTTAAAAGTTGGTATAAAACAGGGGTCAGTACCCACATATCTCCACAATCCATCTTTTTCTTAATATTTGTTACAGAACTACGTGATACACTTACAATTTCATCAATCATGTACTGCAACATGTTTTTGGCCTTCAATAGACTGACAATTTGACGGACTTTCTTTAACAAGTCACTTAATTTACCCATCTGTAAAAACATATACATTTGTTAATGTACATATACATTTGTTAATGTGTGTGTATATATATATATATATATATATATATATATATATATATATATATATATATATATATATATATATATGTGTGTGTGTGTATGTGGTTTGGTTAACATTTTCTTTTACTCCTTACACGTTAAGCTAGGTCTTCAGTCCCACTAATCTGTTCAGTGCAAATTTTGTTTGCACTTGAACATAACAGTTTATTTCCAACTTGTGATATGTGCACTAGTTACAGTGGTCACAATATTGCTTATCAAGTCCCACGCTAAAATTAGCGTGGCACTTGTAATCTAGCCCATAGTATGTTAATTTAGCCTTGCTGCCTCATTTTCACATGGTAGCCAGGCACTGCCCTCCTCTTCATACCCCCAGCATCCAGCATGTAGCACTGAAAGATACAGTGTACCACAAGCAGGTGGCTGTCTCAGAACACAGGGTAAGAAAGAGAACAAAGGGGTTATTTACTGCTGTGTCTACATTTTGCGGTAGTGATTTAACCCCTTGATATCCCTTGTGTGTTTCATGCAATCAAGGAAGCATATTCCTGGCAGTCAAGGGATTCTATCACTCCACCTGTGTTTCCTGTCAAGATGTCAAGAGCTTGAAATATGTATGTGTTTTGGCTGGGTTTTTTTTTCTGGAGCTAGCTGCTACATTTAAGTGAATTTAACAAGTTCTGAAATATATTTTTCTTCATTTGCTTGTATAGCTTTAAAACAATTTAAATATTTTTAAAATTATACATCATTATGAACAGATTTAGATGTTCAAATAATTTGTCAAAGAACAACATTTTTGCATTTTATGCTCTGCAGGTCAGTGAGTCTATTTTTAATACATTATGTTTTGTTCTCATTATAAAAA